>NC_085137.1:395436214-395736214 GCF_035046485.1 Aedes albopictus
TAGACTCCCACATTTAATACACAAACATACAATAAAATTATTGTATTCTTCCGACAGCCGGCTGGCGGAAGACTAAATCATATCAAGGGTTGCATAGCTCACATCACTTACCAATGTGAAACCAGATCTATGTAACTTTCTATCCCTTCCCTTCCCACTAACAAACTTCCTTCCTGTGACAACCGTGGGGATGCGGAGGTACACACGGTCTCTAGTAGCAACGGATGTCACATCAACATTCCTTCCTTTCCCCGATGACCGTAAGGACGTGGCCGGCGCCGGTACTGACAATTTAAAGTTTTGAACCTTCAAAATTGCACATTGAGGATGAAAAGCTACACCCAGGCCCCATCCATTTGGTTCCCTGTGCAATGTTGACTGTTCTGGTCAGTAACGGAGTAGCAACTACGAATTGTACGGTCATCTCATGCTCATGCTCATGCTCAACATCTACACCGGTCTAACATATCCTCTGCTATTGTAGTGCCACCCCAAGGATGTGGTTGGCTTTATAAAGCTAGTCTCACCAGAATGGGGTAACACACTGTAATTCATCAATAAGCTGGTCTTGAGTTCAATCGATACTAAGATATCTCAGCAACATAACATGTTTGTGTGAGAAACTTAATAGAAAAATGGTTTATCACAAATAATTTTAAAATCTGGTATCAGGTTCAGAGATAGTTGTTCCTGAAGCTTTAGGAAAGTCAATTACGTTTTCTGTAATAGAAACAAAGGTAGACGAAAAATGTGGCCCTAGTGAAAAATCGTTAAAAACTTCTTTCGAAACTATTCCTAAAACATGTTTTTCGAGTCGCGGATTTTATTTCCAAAGTCGCGAATTTCGCGGATGATATTTTAGAAATATTGTAACAGCCCTGCATTTACAACAGGTTGAATGTCTTTATTGTTTTTAAGGCGAAATGGACACTTTCGCATATTTTATGCTAATTCTTTCGTTACATCGACCAGTTAAGTAATTTGCCTACGGGGATCAAAACCACAGATATAATACTTCATCTTAGACGAGTTTACATAACATCAATGCTAGTTAAATAAACTTTAGGCTAAAATAATCGGATTGATTTTTTTTCCAAACTCTCTAAAACGCCTAACAGTATGCAATGCGTGTACAGTACATCCATTCGTAGTTGATGTGTTCATTTCGCCCCGAATCGAATACAACCAGTGAAGAGAATTGTCAGACAAAAGAGGCACAAAACAAGCAACAAAGAAGGCGCGACTCTTTATCACTACTGGTAACAGATAATGACATGATCTCGAATTTTTTGTTGCAGACAAAACGGAAGCTAAATTTGTTGCGTACTTTTCAAGTCGTGAATAATCAATTATTACTAACCCAAAGTCAAAAGTGTTTGATGATAGAGCTTCACCAGAGTTGCAGTGTTTACCGACTCGAAGGTACCGTTCGAAAATCGCATTGCAAGGCTTAAAAATCTCTAAACTCGTGGTGTACGATGTTAATCCTATTATTTTCAAGTTAGGACAAACTTATGTCGCATTGGGTGGATTGTCGCAACAAATACAGGTTGCGACATTGTCATTATTGTTGCGCGATGGTTGAATTTTGATTCACTGAATACAACATTGAAATCGCTATTTTGAGTAAATTCTGATCAAAAATAAGATACTTCATCCATTGCTAAATCTGCGTATACATGTAGATAAGGTAACAATTCACTGGCTTTTATGATGGACACACTCGGAACACTCGTAATACCTTATTTGCTAATGCTTCGAAATTATACAGGGTGTTAGGTTCCTGAATGCAAACTTTTTAAAGGGTGATAGAGGACCATTAATGGTGAAAAAAATGTTCTACGCATATGGTCAAATCTCAACCGTTACGTAGTTATTAAACTTCCCATGTTTTTAACTCTTATTGCCTTAACTAGCAATAACTTGAAAATGGTCAAACTTATCGAAGTTTTTTTACCCTTATTCGAAAGATTATTGAATTTTCTATCAAATGGCATCTTTGAATCGATTGGTTTAGTTAAATAACTAAGTTTTCTAGAGCAAAACAGCTAAAAATAGTGTATTTTTATTGGTTTTTGTCAATTATCTTTGAAACATGCGTAATAATTTAAAATTCTTTCTTAGACAAAGTTGTGGCCCCTGTTACACTCTACAATTCGTTCTTTGACACCAAACGTCTAGCTCTTATCGTTTTCTTGCAATTTTGATTTAAATGTGCGGCACAATGCGCAAAAAAGTGCTTTCCATGACAGTTGCAAATTTATTATCTGAAATGCGATGTTAAAATCGAAATTACAACAAAACGATAAGAGATAGAAGTTTGATGTCAAAGAACGAATTGTAGAGTGGAACAGGGGCCACATCTTTGCCTAAGAAAGAATTTTAAATTATTACGCATTTTTAAAAGACAATTGACAAAAATAAATTAAAACACACTACTTTTGAGCTATTTGTTTTAGAAACCTTAGTTATTTAACTAAACCAATCGATTCAAGGATGCCATTTGATAGAAAATTCAATAATCTTTCGAATATGGGTAAAAAAACTTCGATAAGTTTAACCATTTTCATGTTATAGCCAGTTAAGGCAATAAGAGTCAAAAACATGGGAAGTTCAATAACTACGTAACGGTTAAGATTTGACCATATGCGTAGAACAATTTTTTGCTCCATTTATGGTCCTCTAACACCCTTTAAAATGTTTGCACTCAGGAACCTAACACCCTGTATGAATTTCACCATATGAAAAACATATTTCAATTTTAATGATATTTTGATTATTTTGGAAGAATATAAATGGTACTTTTGAAAAATAGAACAATGACTTGTTCATTAGCACTTACGTATTAAAAAATTAACATAAAAGTCAACGGCTTCGGCACAAAAAGGGGTGTCCATTTCGCCCCGGGTGTTCATTATGCCCTGATTTCCTCTAAGTTTTTCGATGCCACTTCATAACTTCTAAACTCAATTTTCGGGTTCAAAAGGTTACAAAATCGAGTCCTCGAAAGCAATGTGCGACGGGCTCATCTGAGCTTCCGGTAACTTGGCATGAAATAGCAGTGATCGTCACATGATTTTACGTGGCGCCCAACGTGGGGCAATGTAACGAATAAAATTGGAACCTTATAAATGTACATTTTGTTTTCGGTATCGGGCCCTACGTCTGGGACACGAAAAACATGGAACATTACAAATGCACTAACCACAAACATGCAACACATAACATAAATTGTGCCCAGTCATCCATATGGATAACGAAGTCCGAATTCAGGATGACGAGGTTTCATTATTGTTCTTGGTCCATCAGTCAATCCTGTGATCGTATTTCTTCTGGCGGATTGCCTTTTTGTTTGCAACTTTACTTGCTTACATAGCTTGTGTTTGGTCTAGGAATTTCTAATCCTAAGGGGGCTTGTAGATTCGGGCAACAGCACAAGACCGTCTGCCGTTTGATGTCCGTGTTAGGGGACGGCTTGTGTGTTTTGTACTGGATTGCTGCCTGAAATGACTGGAGCGCTACAAATGCGCATTAAAATTAAGAGATAGATGCACAAACCATAGTATATCATACAAAATAAACTGCCAAAATGTTCACAACAATTTACAAACGTAACAGACTCCATGCAACTATCGAAGAATTTTCCATGAATTGCATTCTCCAATTCATGGAAAATTCTTAAAACTACACACTTAATTTTGAATACCGTGTTCGGTAATTTTTTTGACGAAATTAGAACAGCTGAATACAGCTATAATGGATTGTTTACCTTTTGCACCCGTTTTTGACAGTTGGTGTACTGGGCCTCAGTTAAATCGATTACCGAAACTACCGAAATCGTACTGCTGTTCTATTTTCGTCAAAAAAGTACCGAACAGGCAATTCAGGATTGAGTGTGTACTTTACAAACGTAACAAGATTCTAGAGAAGGGTTTAATTATCCTATATCCAACTTTGAACTGTTATATCTCCGGATTCAATGAACCGAATGCAATGCAATTTTGATTATTTATGACTAATACAGGGCTGTACAAGGTCGCGAATTTCGCAGTTTTCGCGAAAATCGCGATTTTCGCGGATTTGTCGCGGATTTATGTGCCACGACGTGGATTTCGCGGATCCTTCAAATTTGATCGCGATTTTCGCGGATTTGTCTGAATTTAGTCGCGCATTTCGTGAATGGCTTTGGCTGTATGGCTTTGAACAATTTAAAATCGCGTCGCAGTTGCGTTCCAGCAAATATACCATGTTGTAAACCATTGCGAAGTCGTGTGTGAAATTCGACTGTGATAATAACGAATTCGGGTCGAGTCTAAATGGGTCCAAAGTCGGAATATTTTCTAGAAATCATTTTCCTAATAAACTCTAAATAATTGATGAGTTTCAGTTGTAGATTTTTTGTTCTGTATATATAGGCTCATTTCTAGGATATAGTGTAATATCCGGAATTAAGGCCCAAACTAAACTGCTATTACAGTTTACTTATTCATTGTTCAAAGTTCTCGGAAAACCTATCTTGGGCCAGCTGACATATGGTTCTTATCCCTCAAGAACCTGGTTGACTTTATGAAACTTGTTTCACCAGAATGGGAGAATCACACACTGTAACTCAGGATTTCTATTCATCAATAATAGTTGATATTGAGATTAGGTATTCAGTAATCTTCACCCGACAAACGATAGAAACGGTTGTTCCTTTCTTTGGAAATCTCAATACACTTTCTGTAATATCACAAACAGAGATTGACAAAAAATTAGGCCTTATTGAAAAATCGTTGTTGAAACCCAGAGATCAAAATTTTCTGTACATAGTTTGAAATGTAGGGGTAGGCGGGGCAATATGGACACCCGGGGAAGAATGGACACCCTCAATATTTTGAAATATGCGAATTTTTTGAACTTTTAATGAATGGAGAATATAGTCCATTTGTCTAAAACGTAGTTTCAGGAAAGAAGCATTCGAAATTAAAATTATACTTGATTTTACACGAAAATGTTGCGTCCTCCGTTTTTTGTGCATGGAAATTATAATTTTCACACCATCTAAAATATGATTTAGTGATTAATTTATTGCAGGTAGATTAAAACGTGATATTTCTAGAACACATGCAAGTAGTTTTGCTGTATCTACATTAGGCCTGTCCAGCTTTTCAAAAATGTTCTCTGATTCTCAAGTCCACCTCCATATTTTGATTGGCATCCTGAAAGAAGCAACTGGTCAAAATTTCAGCCAAATCCATTGTAATTGAGAGGTGCATCAAATCAATTTTGTGTTTTTCGACTATTTTTGAACTTCAAAAAATCATAACTACGCTAAAACATGTCAGAACCTAATTCTTTTGGCAGAAATTGAAAGCTATACTTGTTTGCTACAACTTCTCCAAACAACGTGTACCAATAAAATTGAAGGAAACATGTGTAATTATCACATTTGTGATCAGATATACCTTAAAAAGTTGATTTTTTAATAGATTTCGTTCTGGAACACCCTAATATACGTAAAAAAGGGTGATACGGTCAAAATTTGGTCACACAATTTGTTTCATAACTTGAGACTGCGTGCACCAAAACAGCTGATTTTTGGACCAGTAATGGTACATTATATGTAGCCTAAACCATAAAATTTTCATCAAAATCGGTTTAGTATTTGCGGAGATATTGTGAATCCTGAAAACTGCAATTTGAAAATTTTGGACAAAGAGGATTAAAAAATAAGAACACATTTTTACTCTTTTATTTATAGAGCCAGAAATACTGAACCAATTTTAATGAAAATTTTTCTGTATGTAAAGTATACATATCAAAATGTTGTGTAAAAATTTCATTCAATTTGATCCAGCCGTTACAAAGTTATATTTGTTTAGGTGGTCAAATTTTGTCAAATTTTTTCAAGTCAAGTCAAAATTTGGTCACACAATTATTTCCATAACTTCAGATTTCGTACACCAAAACAGCTGAATTTTGGATCAGTAATGGTACATTATATCTAGCTTGTACCATAAAATGTTCATCAAAATCGGTCTAGTATTTGCGGAGATATTTTTGAACCCTGAGATCTGCAATTTTAAAATTTTGTGCCAAAAGGATTGACACATTTTTACTGTTTTATTTATAGAGCCAGAGATACTTAACCGATTTCAATGAAAATTTTTCTGTATGTGCAGTATGCATATCAAAATGTTGTGTAAAAATTTCATTCAATTTAATCCAGCCGTTACAAAGTTATATTTGCATAAGTGGCACCCGGTCAGTTTTTTTTCATATTCAAACTGCTACAACTTTGAAAGTATTCATACAAAATGGCTCAAAATTTTACTAAGAACATATTTTCATAATAGTACTATACTGTAAAATTTTGATAAAAATCGGAGCAGTATTGGTAGTTCTATAATCAAAATTGTGCTTTACTGACCTTTAATTTCCGAAAATTTACTATGGAGCGCCTTTGTACAAAATTTTAAAAAGGTAGGTCGATGGTTTTATCTATATATCAACCAATACTCAATCGATTTTGGTGAAAATTTTATGGTATAAGCTACATATAATGTAGCATTACTGGTACAAAAATCAGCTGTTTTGGTGTACGCAGTCTAAAGCTATGAAAAAAATTGTGTGACCAAATTTTGACCGTATCACCCTTTAAGTTTGATATTTTAAAACGGCATCATATTCTCTCATGTTTTTGGGTTATTTGCTTCTTTGACACCAATTCTGTAGGAGTTGAGCAAAAAATATTAAAATTCGGGAAAGCCAAATGTGGCCTAAAAACTAGCTTTTTGGAGGCAATCACGTTGTGGCGCGAAATTGTACTGAACGTAGTAGCTTTGCTTCCTTGTAGTTTGCCTAGGCTACTCCCTACTACGGGTGATAACAAACAAGCGTGATGACAGGTGTTGGCTATTATATCAGTGCTGACGCGATGCCACTTTTTGCGCGCCAAAGTGTGATTGCACCCGAAAAGCTAGTTTTTAGGCCACATTTGGCTTTCACGAATTTTAGTAATTTTTGCTCAACTCCTACAGCATTAGTGTCAAAGAAGCAAATAACATAATATATGATGCCGTTTGAAAAATCCAACTTATTACGTTTATTAGGGTGTTCCAGAACGAAATCTATCAAAAAATCAACTTTTTAAGGTTTTTCTGATTACAAATGTGATAATTACACATGTTTCCTTTAATTTTATAGGCACACGTTGTTCGGAGAAGTTGTAGCAAACAAGTATAGCTTTCAATTTCTGTCAAAAGAATTAAGTTTTAACATGTTTTAGTGTAGTTATGATTTTTTGAAGTTCAAAAATAATCGAAAAACACAAAATTGATTTGATGCACCTCTTAATTTCAATGGATTTGGCTGAAATTTTGACCAGTTACTTCTTTCAGGATGCCAATCAAAATATGGGGGTGGACTTGAGAATCAGAGAACATTTTTGAAAAGCTGGACAGGCCTAATCTACATGCTTAACATGTTTATATTTTCTTCTTTATTATATCAGAAATCAAGTTTGGAAATATCTTCTGCTGCCGGGGCAAAATGGACACTCACCTTTTTGAAAGAAGCGGCAAGGGGAAAATATAACCTAAATCACAAACCACCCAAATTCTTCGATTTCAGTATATTTTCGGTTAAATGTTCACTATAGTAGACATAGGGTGAAACAAATTGGTCAAAAAACGACAGCAGTGGAAAATAGTTGTTCTAGGCACAGCTGTACATGTCGACAAAAACGAAGCTTTATCCAAAACAGCCTGAATTTAAATTAACTGAACAAAAATGAACTCATTCGGCGTATTATTCATTCAAAATAGTTGTTTTGTAATGAAATGACTTTATAGGTTTAAATAATGTACGAAATTCGTAAATGTCTCATGGTGTCCATATTGCCCCATGGGGGTGTCCATTCTGCCCCGTATGCTTGAAGACGGTCATGAAAAAATAACATTTTTCATAACATTTTTTGAAGTGGATAAATCATTTTTCTTCGTGAACATTCTTATGCAATAGATGCTAAATAGACTTTGAAAGGATACATGTATCAAAAAACTAAACTTTTTTGACATCTTGCCAGGTAAAGTTGGCAAAAACCTTAGGGTGTCCATATTACCCCGCCTACCCCTAGTATAGACTTTCCCACTCTTCATTGCTATCTTTGAGAACTTCAGAGGGACAACGAAACTATTCTTGAAAACATTTCATTATCTGGTTTCATTTGAAATTTGAATATTTATGTTCATGTCGCGGATTTGTTTTCCGAGTCGCGGATTTTATTTCAGACGTCGCGAATTTCGCGGATGATATCTTGGAAATTTTGTAACAACCCTGTAAATTATATGACCAAGATTCAGGAAATTTGGCCGACAAAAACTGACGAAGAGAATAAACTTGCCGATAATACCTGACGTCATCCTAGTTAGAAAAGAAATCATTTCTGAGATGAGATTTTTAGCCCAAGGCTCGGCTGGTTCATCTTAGCTGAATTTATTTGATTATAATTCGGCTTGGCGACCCTTTCGGTCATATGGCGTTCGGTCAAACGACATTTGGCCAAATGGCCGGACAGCGGAAGCTGAGTTAAGAAATGTGTGACGACCCGTAAAAAAATTTCGAAGTTTTCATACAACAACAATAAGTCAGACATATAGGTGAAAGGTGTTCAAAATAGTTACTTTTTTTCGTGACGTAATTTATGGACGTTCCCTTAGGTATAAAATTTGTGTTAAACTATAGGTACTGCAATTTTCGCAAGCCTTTTTTGTAGTGGAAGTAATGAAACAAGCTTGAGTTGCACCTGCACGTGTGTTCAGGATAAACGAGACCTAAAAATTGGGCATTATTCTTCTTCTTGGTGTAACATCCCCACTGGGACAAAGCCGGCTTCTCAGCTCTAGTGTTCTATGAGGTCTTCTTCAGATAGGTGTTAATTAAGAGCTTCCTCTCCCTGATAAAAATATACAATTAAATCGCCATAAACTTCCATTGAATAATGATAAAGTTGATTGTTCAACAACAAATCATATTGTGTACGTATTTTCCTGCTGAAAATTATGTATTGGAACTACAATATGTGCACAATAAAATGAATGGCACTAGAGATTTCAATAATAAAAACACCATAAATTGAATGGTAGTTGACTTCAATTTGCTCCAGAAAATTTGGATTTTTTTATGGTAAAGATACATAACAACCCCCATTTTCTATTGTAAAAGTGACATTTACAATACATGCTATGGTGGAAAACCATAGGGTCTGTTGTTACTCTATCGTTTTAAACAATTGAAATCATGGTAACTGCCATTCATTTCAGCGTGTTGTAACAATACATTCTGTTGTATCTCTATGATCTTTTTTATCAGGGAGCTGCTACTGATTATTTTGCATATGTGTATGTATCGTGTCAAGGAAGTCGAGGAAATGACTTTTACGAACAGTTTCTCGACCGACCGAGAATTGTATCTGTCATGGGGCATGTATGGGAACACCCTAAAACATTATACTCGATACATTTGCCCTTTACATTTTGTCAATCGGTTACTTAACAGTCAGTACAATAGTTAAGCTGTTTACACAGGGTCAAATATTTGTCTAAAAAGAAACCAATCCTCAAACATCTCGATCGAATTTTCATTAGGGGCCGTTCATAAACCATGTAGACTTTTTGGGGGGGGGGGGGGGGGGCGAAGTCTACGCTCCATACAAATTTTAAAATTTTTGTATGGACAAAAGTCTACAAGGGGGGGGGGGTGTCTGAGATGGCCAAATTTTGATCTACGTGGTTTATGAACAGTCCCTTAGTGTCAAACTGATGTTCTTTTATTTCCTTGTCAAATATTTGACCTAGAGTGACTGGAAGGGAGAGTGGCGTCAGTGTCAAAATTGGAACAGCGATGATCTGTCAAATCCATACAAATTCCCGTTCCAAACGAGCAGGAGACCTGTCAAAATTGGAACATGACGCCACTCTCCCTTCCAGTCACTCTAATTTGACCCAGTGTATTTCAGGCCTTAGGTACAGTAAATATTAATCATTCTTTATTTCTACCTAGCCTAGTTATAGTCAAGATTCACAAAAAGCCCACCGCCATTGTATATTTTCATCGTATTTTGCTCACCCGAGTCCGACAGTTTTCTAATTCAAAACTTACCCCTTCCAACCCCGAACAGGATCCTCATTGAATCACCAACCCAGGGCAGTCACTGCGTGAACCCGAACCGCATACCGTGTTCATCGTGGCGTCGTCATTGTCCGCTGCCGTCGAGGAAATGGGCGAAGTGGGAGCGGCTGCCGCCGAGCATCCGCCGTCGTCTAAGGAGGTGGTCAAAGAAAATGGCGAACTGAACGGCGGCGGTACCGACGAAGGCGAGGAACAGCCAGCAAGCGGTGGACTCATGATCGCCAAGGTTGTGTCCGGCGCGGATGCCATCAAACAGGACGAAGCGAAGAAGGTTCGCAAGGCCAGCGAAGGCAGCAGCGAAGAGGTGGACGAAAATTCACAAACATCCCAGCCGATTAGCAGCAGCAGCAGCAACGGTCAAACCGAGGGCGAAGGGGACGAAACTTCACAGGATCCGGCAGATGAGGAAACGGAGGAAAGCCGCCCGGAAATGGTTCGGGTGGATAACGATAATCATGATACGGTTGAGTCCATGGAAGTGGATGAAGGAGAGGGGGGTCGACGGGAGGGAAAGTCCCGAAGTGTAAGCGAAAATGGGAACGATCCCTTGGGCGGAAGCTTGGGGAATCTGGTGGATGAGGAGGATTCAAAGTCAAAGAGTGGCGATGAAGCTATGGATGTGGATGCATCTACAAATGGTCATAGCGTGGCCGACAAGACGGACGATAACGAAGTGGTGGATGATGATAGTGACAAACCGGTCAGTATTAACTCCGATTCCGAGAACGAAGATGATGATCCGGTTGATACTGGTAAGAGCGTAGCGACTGATAGCATGGATGGGAACTCCAAATCGAACGACACAGTATCGATGTCCAGCAAGTCGAACGGCGGTAATGCAAAACAGCAAAATGGGGATTGTGATGGCGATGTGACGATCCTCAGCGATAAAGAGGAAGACTGTGTAGTGATCGATGATGAAGATGGTGATTCAAATCTGAGTACACCTAGTCAGAAAAAGGCGGTTGTCGAAGATACCTCCTTGAGGAGAAGTTCCAGGGTACGTAAGAGTACCCTACCGCAAAACATTTCCAATATCGATGACGATGACGATATTGAAGAAATAATTGATGATCCACTGAATATTGCTGCCGCAAAGAAGCCTCGATTATCCATTAATCAATCGCTTCAGCAAAATTCCTTCAAAGGTGCACTTCCGCTAACGCCGCAACCCCAGAAGTCGCTCCTGTCCAGCAATCAGAACAGCGCCACGAAGGAACCCCACCTGGTTATAATCGATACCAACACTCTGATGAACCGTTCCGGCGGAAGCACGATGACGACACCAAAGTCCACCAACAGTTCTTTCTCGATACTACCCACGGGAATGTCCCCGAACAGTTCTTTCAATTCGCCGCGAAGCGTCCTAAACCCGGTGGCCGCAGCGGCAAATCTCATTTCGAAAACCAACCCGCCTCCACTGGCTCCGGTCACGCCACTGTTACCTGCCCTCACGGACGACATGTTCGTCCTCGAGGCACCATCCTTCATCGTTCCGTACATCTACGAGAAACCTCCGCCGGAGAATCTCCGAGATATCGTAAGTGAGCTGGAAGCCAAGATCAAGGAAATGCGTAAGAAACTGGAGGAATCCGAGAAGGACGACGAAAAGGCGGAAGATGAAAACAGCCAAGGTTCGGCAGCGAGTGGCGAAAAGAAATCATCCGCCAGCGATGACGCCGAGGTGGAATCCGAAGCGGAAAAGAAGAAAAAGTCCAAACGGAAACGGAAGAACGATGACGACGATGATTGGGACGAGCTGGAAACGTCGACGGACGACGAAGCATCGGACGATGAGGGCAAAACGAAAGTACTCATCAAGGAAGTCAAGTCGGACATCGAGATGATCAAGGAACACATCATCACCCCCGCCAAGGACGATCTGACCAGTACAAGTGGCACCTCTCTCAATGCTCAGACTGATCCGAAGAAATCGGAGAACTATTTCGAGAACCCTCTGGGGAAGTTCTTTATGAACATTGGCATCAACCTGGTGCAGGAATACGTACAGACCGATCTGCTAAGGCAGCAGAAGAAGAAACGTGATCGTGAGGGTAAACCCTCGGCCAGCACCCAGATGGCCATCAATTCCCTGATCAAGAATCTGGAGTTCAGCAAGGAGAACAACCGGCCGTTCAAGTTCGAAATCAAACGCTGCGAGTACTGTCCGTTCAAGTCGGAATCGGCGCTGGCCATGGCCCACCACTACGAAACGCCGCACATGCGCAACTACATCTACAAGTGTAACTTCTGTTCGTACGAAACCCGGCCGCCGCACGACATCCTCTACCACATGGAGGCGATGCACAACATCAAGGGCCGCCTGGAGAAGGCCTCGATGTATCACGCGTGTCCCAACTGTCCGTTCGAGGACAACGGCAAATCGAAACTGGCCCGGCATGCGGTGGCCTGTGCGAAGAAGTTCCGACCGGAGATCAACCTGAACCCGCCGCTGGACTGGGAACCGCCGGCGAAGATTCCTCGCATCAAGCCGAAACATGGACTGGTGGGAACGGCCACCGCTTATCAGGTGAGTTACATTTAGAATTCTATCAATGAGATTCAAATACTTGATTGATGTTCTTTCCCCCCTTCAGGCCATGACAGCACAGCAGCAGAAGAACCTGGCGATGGTCAACCAACGGGTACAGTCCGTCAACAACATCAACCCGGTCAACATTAGCCAGCTATCGGCGGCGGCCCAGGCGGCTGCCTTGCGAGCCCGCGGAGGACGCCCACAGCCACTGACACCGGCCACACCGACCAGTGTGCTACGGTCGGCGGCCAATCCGGCGATGCGTACGTCCATGTCGCCTGGAGGAATGGTAATACCCAATAATTTCCAGCTTTCGGCAGCGGCAATCGCCGCTGCGGCTAACAAATTTGTGCCGGTAAATTCCCAGTGTATTTCGTTGTTATGTTTGTGTTCTTGTTTGTTCTTTGATTTGGTCTTTAAAATCATCCTTCCACAGAGGTGGTGACATTATCCGTTTTGCGTTGGGGTGTTTTGCTACTCACACACATGACACACTTAACAAGGATTTTATGGTGGTGAAACAATTAACTAATCTCGTTTTAGCTAAGACAACCTATCGATCTAAGAAAAAACTCTTATTTTCTTCTTTTTCTTTTTGGTTTCTTTCTCTGGTTTATGTTATCTAAAACAACTGTACACAAAATTTACGCACTTTCCGTACTACACACAAAGACTCCAAACGCCGTTGGACGATCTCTTCTAAGCAATTCTAACGCATCGGTGACTATACAGGTTGGTTTCTTTTGGTTTAGTTAGTAGATCTGTATTTTTTAGTTGAAACATACTGGCGAAGGTATAAAAACTGTGTAACTATATGTAAGAACTATGAATCATTGCACTGATTGGTATGCTGTTCTACAGATGCTTGTATGTTAGCTTATTATTCATAAATTGTTGATACATATAAGCGCCAATCAGAGCAATGACAATATACAAACAAAAAAAAAACCCTGTCACTAATTACAAATCCCTCGTTATCCCCGAAACCATCCACATCCACTAGAACTCCATGGGTCTCAAGCCTGGCATGAAACCTTCGCAGCAGCCGAGCATCTCCATCACACCGCTACCGCGACAATCGAACGCGACCAACATGGCCGTAGCCGGAGCGCTATCCAAGCTGCAAGCGGCCGGCACGTCCGCCGTGAAGCCCGGCCAAAGCCCCGCCGGCGGCAACAAGACGGCCTTCGTGGTGTGCGAAATCTGCGACGGCTACATCAAGGATCTGGACCAGCTGCGCAACCACATGCAGTGGATTCACAAAGTCAAGGTAATTTCCTGAATTTCTTGGAAACACGAATTGAAATTAACGCATAACATTTGCTCAACAGATTCACCCCAAGATGATCTACAACCGCCCGCCGCTGAACTGTCAGAAGTGCCAGTACCGGTTCTTCACCGATCAGGGCCTGGAGCGGCATTTGCTCGGATCGCATGGTCTGGTGACGAGTTCCATGCAGGAAGCCGCCAACAAGGGCAAGGATGCCGGACGTTGTCCCGTTTGTGGACGGGTAAGTGTTCATCATGCATCTATGTTAGATGGTTCTATGTGATAATCATTCTTCTCACCACCCCCTTCAGGTATACCAATGGAAGCTGCTGAACCACGTATCGCGGGATCACAACATGACCCTAAAACCGGCACACCTTTCGTACAAATGTACGGTTTGTACGGCCACATTCGGAATGTACAAACAGTTTGAAAGTCACGTTTACTCGGCGCACAGCACGGTCGCGAAGAAGGCCCTGGATAACAAAAAGCCGGCAGCCGGCGGAGGCTCCCTGCCGATGCGTGGTGGCGGTGGTGTTGGCAACGATTCTCTACTGAAACCCCTGAAGATCAACGACGAGATCACGATCATCCCGCAGCCGACCAGCAAGGGTGCGGCGAAACCGATCGAAATCGAGAGTCATGTTATAGGTAAGTGAAAAAGTATGGTTTATAGGGGAGCGGGACATTTGGCATAAAGTCATTTGGCATAAGGTCGTTTGGCATAAGGTCACTTGGCATAAAGCCATTTGGCATAACGGTCATTTGGCATAATGGACATTTGGCATAATCGAAATGCACCCTTCTTTATTATGCCAAGTGTCCATTATGCCAAATGACCGTTATGCCAAATGGCTTTATGCCAAGTGACCTTATGCCAAACGACCTTATGCCAAATGACTTTATGCCAAATGACATAGACCCGGTTTATAGTACTACCGTACTACCTAAGTGTTGAAGCGTAATGTTGAAGATTTTGTAATTGTGAAGGAGATAAAAATTTTGATAAAAACTTCAAATTTCTGATAGGTAGGGAAAAAAAGACACTACTAGAGTGCAGATGTCGGAAAAATAACAATTTCGCAAAGATTTGAAGATTTCTTCCGTATCTTCATCTGGAATTTCCTTTGGTAATTTCTTTGAATTCCACCCGGAAATTCTTTCTCTAGGACTTTTTTATTCAGCAATTCTTTTAAATTCTTCCTTTAAAATCTTCTTCCTGAATTCGCCACGGAATCACACGCTGTCCGATGTTATTTCCTGTATTTCTCCTGCAGTTTCTTGCAGAATTTCTTTGAGAGTTTATTGTTTATTAATGGATGCCTCCCAAGATTCCTCCCCGGTTGTCATTCAAAGAATTTTCCGATTGGTTTCCAGAGTTCCTCGCAGGGTTTCTCCTGCAGTTCCTTTTGGGATCTTTTTTATAGGTTTTCCGGAGCTTCTTACGTTGGACTTCCAAGAGTTCTTTCTAGGATTTCACCAATCTCGGGATATCTTCCAAATATCTTTCTGGATTTCTCTGAGCGTTGCCATCAGCTTTTTTCTAGAAGTTTTACACGAGATTTAACAAGATGGTTTCTCGGGTTTCACCTACGACGACATACCAAGAACTTTTCCGCACGGCCGATAGACATTCGACCACATCACACCGGCATGATCTGTAGTCGACTTACGAACCTGAGATCACTTCTGGTTGCAGCTGACCTTGGAACTCTTCGAGTGCACGTGACATCTCCTCTGTAGTTCCAAGACGGTATGAGCAATACCCGATAAAACGGCGTTCCAATCAAAAACATTTCTGCATATTCTCTGGACAAGATTTATCGGAGTCCTGTCTCCACCATTTATGAAAAGCAAGCATGTAGGTAATTAAACACATTACACACTATACCAAACCGCGGGCAAACGAACAAAGCGGGCACTCGGTAGATACTGTCTAAAGCAAACCTCGAAATCTATCTCCGGGTTAGGTTTACGTTCCTATGATGAGACTGTCTCACGCACGCTCCTTTTTAACCATTGAGGCCACATTGACAGTTCTCCATGATTCTATAACACTAGCCCCAAATCTTTGTGTAGACAAAAGTCTACGAGGGGGGGGGGGGGCTAAGATGGCCAAATTTTGGTCTACGTGGTTTATGAACAGCCCCAATAGGTAGGAAACCGGCTTGTTAGCTACCGCGGTAAGCTGAAAAGTATGTACGTAGGCTATAGCATTATAATGTGCCCAAAAATGGCAAGTGCGTACCGTATTGTGTCACACGATTCGTTTTGTGTAATCATCAGTACGATACCATCCTTATCAGGGAGGATATAGAGTGCTTCGAAATGCACGGCACTAGGAGCATATGGAGGACGGTTTTGTAACACTAGCCCGAAAGACACTAGCCCGAATGCCACAAGCCCGAATGTCACTAGCCCGAATACCACAAGCCCGAATCGAAATTCATCTTGGTATCTTGGTAATAATAGAATACGGAAGAACAGCGTATGTTCCAAAGAAGGAAAAACCTCTGCCGGATCTGTAAATTTATTATGACGCTTATGATGGTGATAATACGATTTGCGTCAATAAATCTTGGAAGAATAGCCGATAACTTAAAGAAGGAAAAATCTCTGATGAAATTGTTAATCAGTTTTCCCCAAAATACCTTATGCTACCAATCGGGCTAGTGGTATTCGGGCTAGTGTTACATTCGGGCTTGTGGCATTCGGGCTAGTGACTTTCGGGCTAGTGTTACAAAACCGTCCTCCATATGCTCCTAGTGCCGTGCATTTCGAAGCACTCTATATCCTCCCTGATAAGGATGGTATCGTACTGATGATTATATAAAACGAATCGTGTGACACAATACGGTACGCACTTGCCATTTTTGGGCACATTAGCCTATGTACATACTTTTCAGCTTACCGCGGTAGCTAACAAGTCGGTTTCCTACCTATTAGGGCTGTTCATAAACCACGTAGACCAAAATTTGGCCATCTTAGCCCCCCCTTCGTAGACTTTTGTCCATACAAAAAATTTGAAATTTGTATGGAGCGTAGACTTTGGTCAGAAAGGATTTTGCAATCTCCGCATGTTCATTGTCGATGATTTTCCCCTCATCGCCCGCTTCAAGTCCAGCGGTCCTACGAAAGGAGATCAAGAACTGGAATCATGACGCGGGAGACCTTGTGTCCTCTGCAGCATCTCTGAAGACTGTTCGGTGAGATGCCCTTATCTCGGCCTTGAACGCGACTTTGGCAGCCGTAAACGCCACCTGTCCTCATCAGTACGTGCTCGCCGCCCGCCGGTGGTCTCCCATGCTCAGGGGGTACTTGCATGGTGGCATTTGCCACTTACGAGGGCTTAGCCTTGGCCCAGTCGCCCGTCCTCCGCTCGCAGCTTTTTGTTATTGTAGTCGATGCTGCAGCGAACTGCCAGGTGGTCGCTATGAGTGGAGACATCGGCTATACTCCACCTCGAATTACTGATTATGCCAAGACTACATAAGGATGATCGACTACAATTTTGATCAAGTTTATTGCTAATTTCTAATTTTTAATTGTGCGATAATAATAGCTGCCATAGACAATTCGTCTGCGACTCGAACACTTGAATTTATTTGTTCTCTATTTACTTCATCTGACATGCGTCTTCGAAGGTGTTGAGGAAAAGCTTCATGGACTTGGATATAATGATTGTCTATCTCAAAGGGTGAGATCCATCCAGCGCAGCGCTGCGCGTACAAACCTTATCAGTTTCGCCGGAAAACCATGTTCTGACATTAATACTCAAAGCAATTTTTTCCACTGAATTCTATATCAGCCCAGCGTCCTATTTAAAGGACAGTGCTTTTGATGTGATTAAAGACTGGACTCGAAAAAAATGAGACACAAAGAATAATGTATAACTTTTGATTGCGTGCACAAAAATAGCTGATTTTTCGACCATGATTAGTACATTATGTGTAGCTAATACCATAAAAATTTCATTAAAATCGCTTGAGTGTTGGCGGAGATATCATCAAAACAAGAGACTTACCATTTGAGAATCTTGGGCCAAACAAACACTTCAAAAAATATCACATTTTTTACCTAAAACTGTAGAGCCAAAAATACTGAACCTATTTCAATTTTTCTGTACAAAAAGTATGTATGTAGATGTATTGTGTCAAAATTTCATTCAATTTGATTTGACCTTTAAAAAGTTATAGCCATAGGTATATGTAGCACTATGTCACAATAAGCAGGTGTGGTTTTTGGTATAGTGACATTCATACTGCTCTAAGTTAGAGCCTCTAACTTTTAGAATGTTCAATCAAAATGGCTGAAATTTTCACTGAGAACAGATTAAGACCGTTCGCAATGCTGTTTTATTTTGTATGGCGAGTTTTAGCATTGCGAACGGCCTAACATAACGATTTTACACTGTCAAAGTTTCAAAAAAAATCGGGACAGTGTTGCCAATACTAACAGTCAAAATAATGCACACTGATTTTAAAATGTTAAAAAGTGCCCAAAATTTGAAAACCCCGTTTTTTTGTTTGAATTGTTAAAAAAAGTTTTGAACCGATTATAGTGAAATTTTCCCCACTTATTATGACTTACTCGAAGAACTTACAGTCAGGGATGAGAAATGTACTGGAAAAAAACGATTACCGGCTGTACATTTGACATTTTTCCACACGAACATCACAGGCCCAGCCAAACTCAAACTGTTCGAAAAATAAATGTCATAACATTTTTTTTCCAGCAGCCTTCTTCCTCGAAACGGTTTCCAAGCGCGAGAGCGCCAGTACTCTAGCACAACGACGACAAAAATTTCTGTCTCTCCCGTTTTCTGCATTTCAAACCGCTTCAAGACAAACTTCTTTACATGCATCACAAAGCTAGGAGTGTGCTCTAGCTATGTGTGCAAATAGATTTAAATTATGTATTAAAACAAGTGAGTTATTAGCAGTTGAAAATATTTGACATTTTTCGCAATCACCCGCCTCAGCATGACTGCTCATAAATATTTTCGTGGGGAAGCGAAAACCATCAAGCGTCTGCTTGACTGCCGTCGGCGCGGCGTCTGATGGTATTGGTGCTGCCGTTGTTTTGTTTTTATTTTACTGCCTGTATCGATGAACGGTAAGCAGAAAAAAGTCTCATTCTCATGCCTGCTTACAGTCAAATTTTTAGACGTTTTGATGAGCTAACAACCAAGTTATAGCCTAAACAATTTTTAAAATGGAAGCCCAAAATTTCCAAAATCACATTTTTTGTATTGACAATATTTGCGCCAATACTGAACCGATTTTGATGAAATTTTTAGGGCATTAACTACACATAACATGCTAATCCTGTTTGAATGAGTGTAATCAGTTTCGTACCTTTTAATTCCGCACTATATCCACTGGATAACTGACACTGAGGAAGATTACAAGTGGTAGTCAAAATACGCGTATCTGTCAAAGGATAAGCAACATAGGGCGGAATTAAAAGGTACGAAACTGATTACACTCATTCGAAGAGGGTATTCTGCTTAGAGGGTTCGAAAAGTCGGTACAAGATGCTAATCCTGGTTAAAAAATCAGCTATTTTTGTGAACGCAATCAAAAGTTATACATTATTTTTAGTGTCTAATTTTTTTCGAGTCCAGTCTTTATCTTAAGAATCACAAAATGTTTCAGCATATTGTCTTCAGAGAAGTTGTTCAGAATATCAATAAATAGGGTCTTGTACCATTTGGGCAGGTGTACCTATTTTGGGCACTTGTCGCTATAACTAAGTAAATTTCCAACCAATTGATTTGAATTTTTGTACAGAGTTAGATATTGCCTAACTATATACAAAATTTCAAATCAATCGGTTTGAAATTGACTTAGTTATAGCGACTAGTGCCCGAAATAGGTACACCTGCCCAAATGGTACAATACCCTACTTCGTTAGTCCGGTAATGTAATTATTAGTAAGAAATACTTCCAACAGGTGGCACTATGGTGAAACTAATATACTATTGCTAGTATCTCGACTCAGTGAAAGGATAGAATAGCCGTCTTCTAATAAATCGATCAAGTATTTATATTAAGATTCACGTACTGAAAAGATTTCCAGTCCTACATATAAGGCCTCCCACGAGGATTTTTCTAAGAAAAGATTCAGTTATTCCTCCCGATAGTTTTGCATGATTTCTCTTAGGATTCCTAGCAAGTCTCATCATGTAGTTCAGTCAGAGAATCCTGCAGGCATTCGTTCCGGGATTTCCTCTGGAATTGCTCCAGGTATTCCACTCATGTTTCCTCATGGGACCCCTTCCAAGTATTATTCTAAGGATTCCTACAGGAAGTTCTCCCGGAATTATTTCATGGATTCGTCCCGGTATTCTACTCCCGGTACTTCTCCCGGTTTTTTTCTTGTATTTCCCAGAGATTCCACCCGGTAGAAGTAATCCATTGATTTCTCACGGCATTCCTTTAGGGATTTTTTTTTTCTAAAAAATGTCTCTTAGGTTCCCATCATGGATTCCTCTCGGGATTTATTCATTATTATTAATATTATTATTATTGTCTGTATTAACAAGATTTTCATCCCAAGGCGTTTTATTCGTCGATTTCTCCTGGATTTTTTAAGGATTTGTTTTGGAATTTTTCCCTGAATTCCTTACTTAATTCTTCACGGGATTCCTCTACGGACTGCTGGGATTATTTCGCTGGTTAATGTAAGATTTAGTAAAACCGGATAAGAGGGCCATTCTTAAAGCCAGTATTAAAAGGCGTCTAAGTGTGTTCATGGTTGATATGAAACTATCTTTTATTGTCTTATGGGATACTTGCTGGGCCCTGCTCTAGTGTACTCAACTTGTATGAGTACCCTTACAAGGGTTTGGTGGTTTTACCGACCTAACCATGTTACAACAACTCCTTCCCCCTTTAGTTTGGTCTTTCAATAACTAACTAAATTATGGTGCTTTTACAATAGCTATATCTTTGTATGAATGGGCACAAAAATCACATCAACTAAACTCGAAAACTGAATGTCAGTCAGCTAAGATAACTATGATTGACCTTTCTATTAATCAACAAAATCACTATAGTGCATCGGACTGCTCCTTTCAGCAAAATCGAACCATCTTTTACCCCCAGCGAGTAGGTCTTTTCCTTGGTGACAGCTACGATAATAGGCCTGGAGTGTTCCTCCGCACGTTTGATCGTCGAACGTCGTCTTTTCTTCAAGCCATCGATTGACTTTCAGTGCCTCTCGCCATCCTTCACTCTTCGGAACAAAACAGTCAAAACGAAACTTATTTGCAAAAGTCACGAAGTAGTTTTTGGCCAGGATACTCCGATTAGTCATCACTTAATGTAGGTCGATCGATGTGCTTTGGCTCATCCAGTTCAGCAGTTCCACCTATCATCAATCACCTCCACGAATCGGATAAAAAGGCACAAAAATTTGCCGAAAATGATAAAAAAAACTCCGCATAATAAATAAACTGCTGCCACAATTCCTTTCGGCGGTAGTTTCTCCTTCGTAAACAAAATCAACAAGTGCCATACCACAGTTGATCAAAGCGGTACTCACAAGGTACTCTTCGCGTTGAAAAGGGAATAATCATTCCAAATCGTAGAATGTACAAAATGGTGTGGGATAAAAATAAATATCTCTGATTACTTTATCATGAGATAAAAAGGGATATGAAGACATACAAAAATGTATAAAACGAAAAGTACATGTCTCCCTCATGAAAAATGACATGGCAAAAAAATGGATTTCCCACTACACACCAGAACATTAAAACACAATGAAAAACATTCTACGTAAAACTATACTATTTTCTGCACTGTTTTACACAAGCTTCACAAAGTACAGAGGGTATTGTAAAAAAAATAACAAAAATGTCGACAGATTTGCTAACTGGACATAAAAAAAAACAATTACACCTCACGAAGCAAAAAATAATAAACTACGCAAAAGTGACCGAAAACGTTCAAAAATGCGCACGCACAAAAAACAAAACGTTGCACAAAAAATACGCACGCACAAAAAATCATTCAAAATCACGCCAAAAGCACAAAATATACCGGCGGTCGTGATGTGATGCACTCCAACGAACAAAACAAAAAAAACACTAGCACGCTATACAAAAATTTCACAAATGCCGCTAACATTCACGCCAAAAGCAATAAAATCACCGGTGGCTGTGAAATGTGCGACAAAATAGAAACAATATTTCTCCTCGTCGACCACTGTAAGATTTAGTAAAACGGGATAAGAGGGCCATTCTTAAAGCCAGTATTAAAAGGCGTCTAAGTGTGTTCATGGTTGAGCATGAGCATGAGCATAGATGACCGCACAATTCGTAGTTGCTACTCCGTGATTGACCAGAGCAATCGAAATTGCACAAGGAACCAATGAATAGGGCTTGGGACTAGCTTACTATTCTCAATGTACACAGGTCGAGAGCTCTCAACTTTAATAAGGTCAATAACGGCGCCGGCCACGTCCTTACGGTCATCGAGGATGGGAGGGAATGTTAGTAAGACAAACGTTGTTAAAAAGACCGCGAATCGCTGCATCTCCACGTTTGTCTCAGGAAGGAATTTTTTGTTAGTAGGGTAAGGTACATTGTCAGTCCGGGAGTCACCTATGGTTGGTGATATGATTTGACAATGGATCAATATACACAAACCGCCGTTAACAACCGACCACTTTTCGACGCAAGAACTAGCCAAAAAGAAAATTCTATCGCGCGTCTCCACTCCACTAGGGAGCAGAAACCTTTAGTCTATTCCACACAGAAATACACTGAACGCGACTCACTTGTCGGCGCCCAGATTTTTTCTCGACCGGCGAACCCGAACTAACATTTTTCACTCTTTTGTGTAAATGCAAAAAATGAAAGAAAATATTTATTATCAACTAAAAGTGTATTCGAAACTAGCTGCGTCTAAGTGTGTTCATGGTTGATATGAAACTATCTTTTATTGTCTTATGGGATACTTGCTGGGCCCTGCTCTAGTGTACTCAACTTGTATGAGTACCCTTACAAGGGTTTGGTGGTTTTACCGACCTAACCATGTTACAACAGTTAAAATCCCTGCACTGCATCAGGGATTCCTCCAGGATTCATTCTGAGCTTTCTCCCAGGAATCCCTTAGGAATTATTTCGGACTTCCTTCAGGAACTTCTCCCGGGTTTTCTTCATTGTTTCGATAGATTTATTCAGGGATTCTTTTATTGATTCCCCCCCTGGGTTCCCTTTAGGGACTTCTTTTGACTTTGGGTAGGGATAAACCCTACCAGAATTCCTTCATTGATACCGTTCCAAATTCATTTTTACCGGATTTCTTTTAGGGTTTCCTTCATTCATTTCTTCCAGGATTCTTCTAGGGATTTCTCCTTCCGGTATTTTTTCAGGTAACAAAATCGGGGTTCCTCTATTGATTTATCACGTGATTGCTTTGTATATTTCTCCCAATATTTCTTTAGAAATTTCTCTTTAGTTTGCGTCAAGTATACCTCCAGGGATTTCATCCAGAATGCCTCGCTAGATTTCTTCAGAGATTTCTCCAGGAATTTGTTCACCGATTTCTCCAACGAATCTTGTCGGGAATCATTCATTGCAGCTACACTAGTTTTTGTTGGGGATTTCTCCCAGAAACCTTTGGAGATACTCTAGAGAATTCTTTCGCCTTCAAGGATATTTTTTGACATCCCATCAGAGATTCCTCCCGGAATCCTCCATTGATTACTCCCAGAATTCCCTCCACTGTTCCACGAACTGTTTGTGAAACTACATCAGGGATTCCTCCAGGATTCTACCTACACAGATCGAAAAAAGAGTGTAAAATTCTGTGACATATGATGCACATAATTGGAGTATGGGATATCACAGAAGTTTACATGACATATCATGTAAAATTCATGAAATATCATGTAAACTTCCATTATATGTCGTAATTCAGCATGACTCAGAGTGTTTACATGACATATAACACAAATTTACATGATATTTCATGTAAACCATCCAAATACTAAGTTTACATGACTAAAATGAAGCTTACATGACGTGCAAATCTCATTATATTTATCTGTGTAGGTTTTCTGTCGAAATTCATTTCGAAATTATTTCAATAATTCCTCCTGGTTTTTCTTCACTAATTTCTTCTAGATTTCCTTCAGAGATTCCTCCCGAGATTAAAAAAAGAGTCTTACAATGATTTTTCCCGGAATTCTTTTAGAGATTTGTTCCGGAATTCCTTCTGAGATCCCTTTATTGATTTTTCCCGTGATTTCTTCTGGCATTCTATTAGATATTCGTACCAAGAAATATTTAGGACTTTCTATTGGGTTTCCTCCTGATCCTTTCAGGAATTCCTTTGAAAATGTCTTCCGTCATTCCTTCGTTAATTCATCTCAAGCTTCCCTCATTTTCCCCAGTATACCTACCTTTGGGATTCCTTCTTAGATTTTTAAAAATTATTTTATCGGAGATCCGTTTAGGAACTTCTCCTGAAATTCCTTTAAAGCTATCTCCTGGAATATTTTTAAAGATTCCTCCCGGAACTCCTTCAGGGACCCTTCTAGAAATAGTTTCCGGGATTTCTCCTGGTATTCCTCCCGAGATTTCTTCAGGGATTCCTACATTATTTTACTTGAGATTACTGTAAAAATTCCTTCAGGAATTTCTCATGGGATTCCTCCAGGGTTTTTTCGAGGATTTTTCTCAGTATTTTTTTCTGCCACTGGGTATTGTCTGCTGTTGAATGTCATGAATAGCACCTTGACATTCGCGTGATACTCATGACGTTTAACAGCATTGTTTCAAAGACTGTTATTCCACTGAAAAAAAAATTCACATTGTTTTCATCTGATTTTTACATCCACTGTTTGCATGTTTGTTTCCGCAGAATGATGTTAAAATATCACATAGATGCGAAGTTATGTGACTTTCCAATAGAAGCTATGTGATTTCCTAGTAATTTTCAAATACCACATTGATGTCATGTAATATTTCCAAAAAAAAGCAATAAAATTTAAATATCTAATCTAATGGAAATTTTCCATTGGAAATGTGATTTATTGCAGCTTTGATATAGATAAATAATTTCATTTATTCTCCTTTTATTTTCAGATTGAACATCGCTTCCGATTATACCGTATCGCTAGGGGCAGTTTTTCATTAATACCAATTACCACTTTTCTTCTATAATCGGATGTTATCACGAAAGGACAAAAGCAAGTCTACGATGTTAAGGCAAACAACTGGAAATAATAAAGCACTAAGCTTGAACTTTCATTTCCTCTTATTCACTCCAACTTGTACACTGTTCCCTCCCCCATCACAAGACTCTCTCATTTGGCGTTCATCATCCGTTATCACCCACCCATCAATCCCATCACCAATTCAACAATGGAACATCTACACTCATCCTATTTGTGTTTCAATTTCCGCTTGAAAATACGTCGGTTTACAAAAAAGAAAAACACATAAACAAGTTCCTACCGCAATTGGTCGCCGCCGCAAGCGGCGGTGAGCCCCACAGCAAACCGGGGAATCTAACGAGTTCTCCCGGGTTCGCTCTGAAGGAAGCCCCGCACGCATAATAGGACAAACCGGAAACTATTCACATAACCCTATGCATAGCAACTCTGAAACACTCAACACTGTGTATCATACATGATAATTGGAAAAAGGTATAGGATGCAAAAAAAAGTTAAATAAATCGGTCTCACCTTACTATACACACACCTAACAAAAAACGCTAGTACATAATGGCCCGTTTGACACACTGAAACAAACAACAAGTGGTTTTGTGAATGAATTAACGAAAGAAAAGGGTTATAATCAATAGCAAGAAAAATCAGCAAAAATATTTATAAATATTAGGACACTTAAGGCACCTAACTTTAACGATTTGGGTTTGATCGAGGCAGTAGTGGCAAGGGTGGTTCCTTCCTTCTTCCCTAGAGGGTCCCCGCGGTCATCCGCCTTGACGGGAAGTAATCTTCAAGGCGTGATGCAGCGAAGGAGGGGGAGACCTTTCTTGTGTTTTGTATATTTCTGAAAACTTGAATAACTTATTTGTTTTTAAGGCATAGCAACACAATTAATCCCTACCACCTAAGATGTAGAACGCAAGTGTAGTTCAGAGGAAAGAAAAACCTGTAAGAGCATAGTGAGTATACTCCCTGAGTTTAGCGTTTTTTTTTTCTTATAGAGATATCTTATTGTATTAAATGGTACTTGCAAGAAAGGAACATGCAGAGAAAACAGTAAGACGGTAGTTGCGTTAAGATTCACAGAATTTATTGGCAGTCCACTAACCTCATCCGGAACAGAGAAGAGAAAGTGGAAGTCGAAAGCTAAAAATTGAACGAGGGAAATGCTGCCGTCTATCGGGCAAGCTAAAGAATGTTTAAAGTAAGTCGGAAACTGAAGAAAGAAATACTTTATAGTCTAAATAAAAAGCTGATAATAAGCAGGAAGTAGTTGGTCTGGTATTGTTTGTATCGAAAGAAACATCACTTCACGGGTGCTAATCAACACTTAATTCACACGTGGTGGTGATCACCCGCCCCGAGTGACTTGCAAACCTTGGCCATGTCATCGGCAAAAATAAGCTAGCCCCGAACACACTCCACTTTGTAGCAAAACACATCCGATGATGCTCTCATATATTATTTACGCCGTCCCACATCATATCACATACTTATCATAATTTACTCTACAAACAGACGTCACAACGTGCGACTTTTGTCATTTCGGTCTTTTGCTCCGCTTCGCTTGAATCACCTAATTCTTTCCGGTCGCTGCCAAGTTTGTCACCACGTTATCCAGTGCATTCGGTATCAGCGGATTGGCACCCGCCGGAATGATGGGTAGATTGGTGAGCTCGGGCACGTCCACGGCTTCGGCGGAACCCGCCTCGATCTCTTCGATGTCCTTCTGCGTCAGCGTTACATACGAACTGTTGGTCTGCGTGATGTTCACGATCGTGCCCGAGATGGGAAGCGTCTGCACCAGATCGTGCAAATCCGACACGGCTCCGAGGTGAACCGGTGCGATACCGGTCAGCACCTGTCCGTTGACACTGGTTGCAACCGGTACCGGGATGTCACCCAGATTGATGTGGGTTTTGTTCGAATCGTGACTGAAGAAGGTCAGATCCACTTGTTGCTCGCTGGAAACGATCGGAAAAACAAACGCTTGGTTAGCGACGCTTTAAGGAAGTATTGGCTTGCATACACTCACGTAATGGGATCCTCTCCGATGCCTTCCGTATCGTTGTCGGGCGCATCGACCAGAATGCCGATTTCGTAAACTACGGCTTTGATGACGTACCTGTTGGGATAATAGAATTAGTTATGCTTATTTTTAGCTTTGGGCTTTATGAGGCGATAATCATGTTTAGAGAACTCGTAACCTATATTGATCTGATAATCTATATATATATAAAAATGAGTTTGAAGTCCCTTTGAGGCAACAAAACTCACGAACGGCTGAACCGATCGGGATGATTATTGCAGGGTTCGATTCGTATTTATGGCGGCTGTGTTTATAAGTGGAAAAAGTTACGAAAATCAACTTAGAAGTAGAGCAACTGTTAAATTACTGAAATTATTATGAGCGGGGAAGAAATTCAAAGCGATGGCAATAAAACCGATCTAGAGTGCGGTGCCCAAATGAACCCACAGCAGTTGTCAAACAATCAAAACCAAAAGGGCAGTACAACGTCTCCCGGGACAGCTAGTAATAAATAAAATTTCTGTAGAACATCGCTAACTTATTATAATCGTACTATTACGTTACGCAAAATTTGGTATTTTAAGAGCCCATCCCTTTCCTACGTAACAACTTACATATGTAGTTAAAATTCTGTAAGGGCTATGAATCTATGATGATTTTTTTTGTGTTACATGTCTCATTTTAACTTGTGAATACATTATGGCACCCAACACAAAACCAACGCGGGCATTGTAAATAGTGTAAATACGTTACGGCCATGAACACTTGCAGTGATCAGCACAACTACGTTGTGAAGCAAGATATCATGTCATGTCCTTTGTGATTATTTAGTTGTTCCAAGATGGATGGTCCAACATTGGAATTTCTCTGATCGATTTGGAGGTTTTGTTTGAGTTCGTAGTTCGTAGAGTGGGGCGGGGCAAGATGGGTCGCGGGGCAAGATGGGTCAGTGCCATTTTCGGGCGCATTATTCATGTTTTGATTATGTTAATAATTTTGTTAGATGACCAGCATGAATATACAAAAGTTTGGGGCATTGATTGAAAAATAATTCACTCTCATTGGAAATACAAAATAAAATGGTTTTTTGCCATTTTTCTTATGCGATACATTCCATATAATCTCCATATAAACGGCCGCGGGGCAAGGTGGGTCACCTTCAATTTTGAACGTATTTTTGGAGCATTCAAAAGATAATTATTTTTTATTACAAGACTATCTCATAATTGACTTCAATCAAGCGGAATGAACGCTCAAAATTATAACATAAAAATATGATAATTTTTTAGTGAAAACATCGATTTTCAAGTCGCCTTAGAACCACTCAAATCGTAAAGTTTTTTTATATTCCAAATAAATTCATAAAATGTTTACTAGTAGCTCTTGTTTACTCAGTATGGATATGAAGCATATATGAAAGCGGAACAAATCTTATATTTTGACGTTTTTCGTTGAGAAAATGTGAATTACTTAAAAGGTGACCCATCTTGCCCCGCACTTTTTTCACGGCACAAAATCGATCACTTTTTAAAACTGCCTGTCATATTTTGTATTTTATGAACTTTTTATTGACTTTTAGCATAGCTAACTAGTGTATTAAAGAGTAGCGGACGAATACAAACCAATACGATTTGGTTACGCCCCACCCTACTTCATCCATTGCTAAATCTGTGTATACATGTAGATAAGCTAACAATTCACTTGTATTTGTGGTGGACACACTCAAACACTCGTAATACCTTTGCTGCTGCTTCAAAATTATAAGAAATCTACCATATGAATTTTATATCCTTTAAAAGAAGAATAATAAAGATGTTGACAGTCCAAGGCTTGTGCAGTTTCTGCTGTGTGGTCTAATGACCACTCGTATTTTTACTACCCTAGGTAGACATAATGAATAATACCTAGACATTTAGGTACTGTCATGAATAGTATTTCATGTAGGTAGATATCCTATGCACACAACCATTAGGTAGACACTACAATGAAGAACATACTTCAATTTCAATGATATTTTGGTTATTTTGAAGGAATATAAATGGTACTTTTGAAAAATAGAACAATGACTTGTTCCTTTACATTTGTTAAGACGACTTGTCGCGGAACAAAAACCACACATCGGTAGCAGCTTCTACTTCAGGCAGCTCCAATACTGCAAATTTATTAAATTAGTATTACATTTTTACATATCACGTATTTTATCTTACAGTGTAGTAAATGTTCACGGGACAGACGAATCTCCTAACCGGAGTGCTGTTCCTTTCTTCTTCACGAACTAAACGACACTGCCGAGTCGTAAAATCATACGCACCGTCGGCCCTGTCGCCGCCACATTCACGCTCCACACTTGCTTCATTGTTACCAGTTCAACTTATTATCAAGCGTACTAAAACTGTACGCAACATTCCCCCCCGTGGAACTGGTGACAAACTAAATCTCCAAAATACTGGGGTGCAGTTTTGGTTCGATGCTACATCCAGGTAGCAGCAACGTACTTCAATACACGCAAACCGAGCCAACTCGTTCCCCTGCTACAGCACAATACCCACCACCGGGATCATACAGCCAAATTTCCAATTGACGACTATCGCCTGCGTTTCTATAGCGGCGGCGGCGAGCGCGCTTACTCGAACCGTTTTGTTTCACAGGTCTCGTACGCCGCACACTCAACAAAGGACATGATTTTTAGTGGATCAATTTCGATTTCTGATTCATTCTGTGGGACTGTAGTAAATATTCGTTTGTTCCTGTGGATCGATGACGTCAGCGATCGGGTGCTGACGAACGAAACATCTGTAGAATCAGCTGGTATTGTTTTGCTGATCTCTCCGCGCTTTGTGTGTGTCGTACACTCTGGGTCACATATCGTACTGTTGGAATCTGTTGCTAAACGATATTTGTAAAGAAAAATATTAAAAAACAACTTTTTCTACATGAAAAACTACTGATCAATTTCGAACCGAAGACCAATTTAACCCCGGTTTACGGTTTTTAAGTAAAACATGCTAGCACTCTCTCACCTTTATAAATGATCATTTAACATAACATATTATCTATTGGATTTAAAGGAATGAACCTAGGAATGAACTAAACTTCGAGTTTTACTCCGAATACTGCTTAGAAAGTCTAGAACAAAATCCTAGTAATCATCAAGGGTCTTCTTCAGGGTGTATCCCCGGAATTCCCCTAAGGATCTTTTCTGATATTATTCTTAAGGTCTTTTTGAATGAACTTTTTTATTGGTTAATGCTTTCATCTATAAAATTCTCGAGTGATTTGTTTCGTAATACCTGATTTTTTTCTGTGAAAAATTCCTGTAAAAATATCAAAAGAAAAAGAAAATTCTCGAAAGAGGTTCTGAAAAAACTATTTTTAGTTCCAAAGTCGTGCAGGCTGGCTGTAGTGTATAACAAGCGCGCATAGCATTGGAACTGAGGGGACAAATTCGCTACGCGCATGGATAAGATACGATTGATCTTTTGAATACAAGTTTTTTAAAAAAAAAAAAAAGATTCTAGGAATTTCATTACAAATATTTCTCAGGAATCCATGGCTGGAGTAATCCATCCAGCCACTATAAGAGCTCCCGTTGGAATTTTCAGAGTGGTACACCGCATAGTTATAACGCCATTTCTAGTAGAAATCCTAAGATCATTTCAGAAAAACTGTCGAGGCACCATGAAGGAAATTTATAAAAAAAAGCATATAAATCCCTATGAGAATTAGTGGTGAAAACTTTGGAGAAAAACCATGAGGAATCTTTTAAGGAATTCATGGAAAAATAACTGGACAAGTACCTTGAGAAATTCTAGAAAAAATCCTGAAGGAAACTAGCAAGAAATTCTTGAAAAAATGCAACATTGTCTTTCACGAATTTTCCCAGATTTCCTCCAATGATTGCTGTAGGGATTTCTTAGTATTTTCACTGTGGAGGAAGGTATTTTCTGCTTGTATAGGCATCTCCCCATGTGTTCCTCTTGTAACTTCTTCAGTATTTTCTCAAGACGCTGTCCATAAACTACGTAGACTCATTTTTTACTAATTCAGAACCACCCTCATAGACTTTGTCCATACAAATTTCTGAAATTAGTGTGAAGCTTAGACTTTGACCACGCCACCCCCGCCCCCTAACAGTCTACATAATTCGTAGACGAGCCCTTAGGTATTCTCCCTGGATAATACTTATCTGTTTCTTTCTATAATGTCCCACTGGGGAAAAAAATGGTAATGTCTGGAAAATACATTACCATTTTTTTTCAAATTTCTTAGAATTACCCTAATAATGTCCTGCTCAAATTCATGCTTATTATTTTAAGAATTCCTCGAAAAAGTTTGTATCAGGTATTGTATATAAAAACTTCAGATTTTTTTTTCCGTTTCATTCAGGTTTTTTCAAGGTTTTTAAGGGATAGTTCCATTTTTTTTTATATATTTAGAATATTTTTTTTGCTAGAAATTTCTTCACAAATCTTTTGGTATATTCTCCTGAATGACGGGCTCTGGCAGATATCTCCAAGAACGCTCTGTAGATTGCTGCAGCGATTTTAATAAAAATTCTTGAAGGAATTTTGCTGAAAAAAACATGAAATGTGACAAAACGTCTTCAAATTGCAGAAAGCTTAGAACATTTAAGATGAACTGCGTTAATTCATGGATCAACAGTTCAGCTCCCACCCGGCACTCAATTTGTTCATTCCAGTTGAAAGTGCCTTTTATGTTTAATATATACGTAAAGTAGGAAAATTAAACTTTACTTCCACACTCTCGCGGATTTGGCGCGAATTTTATTTCAGAATCGCGCGGATTTGGCGCGGATTCAAATTTTGCTCGCGCGGATTTGGCGCGGATTTTTTTTCTACGCTTCTCGTAACAACCCTGTGATTGTTAGTTGGGATGAGCCTTGCAAGGGTGTTCCGATAGATTTCGTTGGTGTTTCAAAGCGATAACGGAGATTTCAGAGGGCGTTTCAATAGTGTTACGGGGGTATCAGGAACATTTAAGGGATCTTTAGGGCGATTCACGGAGTTTCAGGAGCCTTTGAAAGGCGTTTCAAGAGGATCCAGGGTCGTATAAAGGCATTTGAGAGTCATTTCAGAGAGTTTCAGGAGGTATCAGGAACATGTTGAGGGCGTTCCGAGAGCTTTTAGGGGCGTTTGACATCATTTCAGAAGCGCTTCAAGAGGTTTTCAGGAGGTTTCTAGAGCCTTTTGAAGGCGTTTCGAGGAACTTAATGGACATTTTCAATAGGACAGATCGGTGAAGTACTAGATTTGTAGTAATGAGCTGAATTTTAGTATAGTGAGAAGGTCAATTCTCCGTTTCTGCAATGAAATGGTGCAAAAAGCGTGGGTATTATGATTCCTTGCCTAATTTGATGCTGTTTGAGCAAAACTGTGGGCAACAGTGTTGTAGTTTTCTCCATTTCTTGCAACATAAACAACATAATTATCCAAAGTTTTGCTCAAACAGCATCAAATTAGGCAAGGAATCATAATACCCACGCCTTTTGCACCATTTCATTGCAGAAACGGAGAATTGACCTTCTCACCATACAAAAATTCAGCTCATTACTACAAATATAGTACTTCACCGAACGTACCCCATTTGCAAAAAATGCCTATTTTTGAATTTAACGACATTTTTCTGAAGAAAGACAATATAATTGTCTAAAAGTTCGCCATATGTCGCAAGATGGGCACTAGACTACGTCAATAAGGTTAATTTCTTGGAACGAAGCTTTTTAGATTCCTTTGAACGTCCAAAATAACTTTGCAAAATTTGGTTGCATTGAAATTTGTATGGGAAAACGTACTTTTTTGCACGTTTCTCATAAGTTGAAAACATGTCTAAAACCATATAAATTATGACGAGTCGAGGCTTGTGAAAAAAGTGTTATGCTTGGCAATACATATAGGCCAACAATTGAGATTTTATTATTGATTTTAGTTATTTGCATGTTATACCGTCAAGTCGCCATTCACCGTGGGCCTACGAATATTTTTTCATTATTTCCATATTACAATGGAATGATATGACAATTTCACTTTAATTTCACCAATACAACACTAATGGATTGTTACCATGTCAAAACGCGGGTTAGAAACTTTTTACAGTACCATTTTGACACTAAAATGTGTTTATATGAAGCAATATTTAGCTCAGTCACTGCATTCGTAGTAAAAAAACAAAAACTGCGCTTACGTGATTTAAGCGATTAACTAAATGTAGTAACGATATTATTACACCAAGAAGCAAATAAATTCACCTATCAGGTATCTATTTTGTATTATCGAAGTAAGTTTACCAAGAAAGTACGATTCCACTCATTTTTTTTTCGACAAAGTTGTTCGGCACATCTAAGGTTACAGGTACACAGGGTCAAATATTTTACAATGAAAGAACTTAAGAAACAACATGTTTGACACTAATGGAAATTCTATCGAGTCAAACAAGATATTTGAGCATTGATTTCTGTTTGAAAAACCTGTGTACCTTTTTAAACCTGGTGTACTGGGATTTTAGGGCTACCTATATCTTACCTTTAACGGTGGGAAGTGAGCCCTTCTATGAGAAAAATGCAAAAAAAAAGTGAGTTTTGGACCGAAGGAGCTTTGCTTCGGGTTGATGAGATTAAATTTTAATTTTCCCATACAACTCTGACCCACTCTAATATAATATGTATATTCCTAACAAAACAAAAAAAAACCTTCAGGACTCGGCCAAATCAACTGAAAGAATCTTCTTAAAAACAAGTAGAATCACTTAAGGCTGATACAAATTTTATTTTGACTTTTTGTCTCCCCCCCCTTCAAAAATTTTTGGCTGGATTTTGCATTTTGAGGGGGCAGATAAAAAAATATTTATCAAAATTTCGGGTCTTGCTCAAAATTCTTTAACAAATCCGATGAGTTTTTAATATTTTTCAAATTAAATGCTTTATTATTTTTATCCCCCCCCTCGACCAGTCAAAGAATGGTGGGACAAAAAGTAAAATAAATATTTGTAACGGCCTAATGCTGAAACAATACATTACTATTACTTCTCCGATTTAGACCTAATTTCTAAACACGATTATCCCACACTAAAATCACTCGCAAAAACATCACAACACTTACAGGTCCTTGTGGGTTCCGTTGGTGCTATTGCTATCCAGCGTTTCATTGCTCCCGCTCCAGTAGTCACCTTCGTCCGGGCGGAACAGCGAATTCAAAGGATGGATACCATTGCCACCTTCGGAAGTTCCCGGCAGAGGAACGCCGTGCAGCTGAAGGAAGAATGCACTCAACACCACCACCGGTAACACGTACGTCGTCATGGCCATTCTGATACGCGAGGTTCCTGTTCACACCAAGAGAGATCCGATCGTCCTAGAATATTGCTTTGCTACTATGTACCAGGTCTTCAGTCCACTCTACGCGCAACGCACTCACGTTCCTTGGATGGCGATAGGACAGTTGCGGCGATCGCTTGAACCTGAACAGCAAACGGGCGTTTGCTTCCGTTGGAATACAAGTTTCCGATTCGAATGAACTGCGGCCGGCCGACGTGGATTGCTTTTTATACATTCGGTGGAAAATTTAGCACCCCGCAGCTAGCTATCAGCTATAGTGCGGGCAGCGATCGACGATGGCGTCTTTGCGCGAAAATATTCAGCTCAGCTCGGCGCAGTGGGATCGGTAGGTAACATCGATAGTGATAGACATGTGTCGCATTATCGCGCATTGTGATCGATATAATACGTAGCAATATTGACGATCAATTGGGTTGTTTAGCTTTGCAGAAGATTTACCTCTTATTTTTCAAAATTCAATGCAGTTTTATTGTGTTTACTGAGTATATATGGACATGAAAATTAAGATTAACCCTTCGACTGTTACATTTTGTAACATCACGCTTGAAAAAAAAACTCGCTTGTCCGACACAGCAACAGCACAGTGTTACTGGAGGTAACTTATCCCACGACAATCGATCGGAAGGTTAGTTAGTTATTTAAATTGTAGTTTTACCAGGTTTTACCGGTTTTGCTTTCTACTATTTCAGAATGCAACCTTATTTTTCATACATGAAATTATGACAGAACTGAGTCAACAATTGGCTGCCATAACATTCAAATTGCAGCTGCAGCTCTCCAACGTCGATCACGCCCAACGCAAGCCAGATCAAGCTCACCATGCTCGGCGATACTCCCTCTTGTGCGAACACCAACTATAGCAAGTTGTTCTTCAGCATTCTAGCAACATAACCTACCCACCACATCATACCCATGCTTTATCACTTTCAGAAGACTGTATAGGGGGAGAACACTGTATAGGGGGGAAATCTGCTCAATAGACACCCGAACAGGAAGGTCCGGGTAGTGTGGGGTTAAGGCCGTCTTCTGCAATAAAAGTAAAGGCCAGGACTGCTCTCTCCTCGACCTGCTAAACAACATCTCTATGGACGTCAAACCCGTCCGAAACCACCAAGAAGACATTGCTTCAGAGAGGGACTCGTGCACATCGCACCCTCAAGGTTAGCTGCGTAGCCTACAGCAACGAACATCGATGACTCGCTTTGGAGTCTCACCACTCACTTTGTCCTCGGAAGGCGGGCAGAGTCAACCCCGCGCCCGCGCCCAACTGTTTTGCAGACATCAAGAGCTGATGCCTACGTTCAACCAGATCTGACCTGCTGAAGGCAAGGGTATCACTACCCTTCAGGGCCAATCAGCTGCACCAGAAGGTTCCTGACAGCAGGGTCTCCACCTCCCCCGGCCCTTACCGAAGACCTCTTCCCAACCGCGAGCTTGAATCCAATCCAGTAGACCGACGCCACGACAGCAACGCTACCAGGACTTCCTCTCCGCGGCCACTTAATCGCTGTAAGGGTCGATTTCGACCGCAGGGCAACAGTATGACCTACGAAGTCGACTCCGAACCCCTGGACCACCTCTTGTACCGCATTTGAACTAGCCATTCTTCGAGTCCACGCGCCACCTCCTCTGTAGTAGCTCCCAGACGATATGGGTGATAGCCGTTGAAACGGCGTTCCAGCCAAACACATCCCTACACATCCTCTTTTTTTTTCCTTCTAAACCATAGGGAGATAATCTGCTCAACAGACACCCTAACAGAAGGTTAGGGTAGTGTAGGTCTGACAGGCCGTCTTCTACAACAAAAGTAAAATCCAGGACTACTCTCTCCTCGTACCCACTAAACCATTCCTATGGTCGCCAAACCCTACGTCTCTCCGGAACCACCAAGAAGGTATTGCTTCAGAGAGGGGCTAGTGCACATCGCACCCACAAGGTTAGCTCGCTTTGGAAAGTCCATCACGGTAGCATGCTGGCGCTTAGCCAGTTTCCCGAGTGGTCCTCGCCACTCCCTTTGTCCTCGGAAGGCGGGCAGAGTCAACCCCGCCCGCGCCCTACTGCTGAGCGGACATCAAGAACTGATGCCCACATGCAACCCGATCTGACCTGCCCGCAAAGGAAGGGTATCACTACCCTTCAGGCCCTATCAGATGCATCCGTAGGTTGCTGACGGCAGGGTCTCCACCTGCCCCGACCCTTGCCGGGGACCCCTTTCCAACCGCGGGCTTGGATCCAACCCAGTAGACCGACGCCACGACAGCACCGCTACCGGGACTTCCTCTCCGCGGCCACTTAATCGCTGTAAGGGTCGATCTCGACCGCAGGGCACCGGTATGACCTACGAAGCCGACTCCGAACCCCTGGACCACCTCTTGTACTGCATCTGGACTAGCCATTCTCCGAGTCCACGCGCCACCTCCTCTGTAGCTCCCAGACGATGTGGGTAATAGCCGTTGAAACGGCGTTCCAGCCAAACTCATCCCTACACATCCTCTGGACCAAGTTGTCCGGAGTTGTGTCCTCTCCGCATGTGGCAAGCATGCAGTCACGCATTGTGCGAAAACAAAACGTGTTCCGCCGCTTCCTCTAAACCATTGCACACTGGGCATTCGGGAGAATCCGCATGCCCGAAACGGTGTAGATACTGTCGGAAGCAACCATGACCTGTAAGGACCTGTGTCAGGTGGAATGTAACTTCCCCATGGCGCCTATTAATCCAACTATCTACCCTCGGTATCAACCTATGGGTCCACCTTCCTTTGGTGGAACTGTCCCACGCGCGCTGCCATTTGACCATAGAGGCCATCCTGGCAGTCCTGCGTATGCCTCTTGTGCCGCGCATTTCGAAGCACTCCATGTCCTCACTGATAAGAATGCTGATAGGCACCATACCAGTAATGACGCAGAGAGCGTCGTGTGACACGGTACGGAACGCGCTCGCAACCCTCAGGCACATAAGCCTGTAAGTACTTTCCAGCTTCCGTCGGTAGCATTTAGTACTTAGCGCGGTGCCCCACGCCGGGCCGCCATAAGGTACCCCGGGGCAAGTGAGAATCGGGGGCAAGTGAGACCTATAGCTAGTATTTTTTTTATTATTGATTTTTAAGACTAACATTATTTATAGAAAACATAGGTATCACACCTACGGATACTTTGAATACAAAAAATGTTATTGTTTCTACCATAAAGAGACCATATACGTTATTGTTGTTCATATGTAATTTTCAAATCACTAGGTAAAATTGACGTGCTCTACTACATTCGTCTTTTAAAAATAGATTTGTTATTCTACAAATACTTTTTTGGTTTCAGGATAGTATTTGGAGTTCATGCAAATGATTTCAAGCGAAAAAGCTGTATTTTATTTTTATTTATTACCTTTAGTTTACTGCTCTCACTTGCCCTACTGCATTTCGCTATCTGGGGCAAGTGGGACCTATGAGAATAAACAAACACAATTTTATGGGTTCATCTCGCCTTAAAAAAAAGACACGGACACGTTCAATGCTTCCAGTGAGCTATTTGCTCTTTGAAGGAAGCACGACACTAGACAACGGACTAGCATGCAACGCCCAGTGGCACAGCCGAAAACTTTTCCTGACAGCTGCGGCGGGAATCGAACCCGCGCTCCTTAGCACGATGCGACTAAAGGCTTGGTGACCTTAGCCGCACGACCACGAAGCCTTGTCCAGCCTAAGATGAAATTAGCACGAAAGTCAATAAAAATTGACGCGTTAAGTAATCTATTGTTGAATTATACTTTATTACCTCTGATGAAATTCTTGTCAAACATGGTAAAACCTTGGATAAAACAAAAAAAAATCAAAAGCATGTATTTTTTTATGTTTTTCTCCAAATATTTTCCATATTTTTTTCACTTAACGCTACATAATGCATTCTTCTGAGCATTCAGGAACCGTCCATAAAAAATTAAAATAGGGAAATGACCTTTTCAAAACTCATGATTGAAAAAAAAACATTATTTAATGATCGTAAGATTATGTAAGGGAGAAGATATTACTGAAAATTTCGAAACCCCAGATTTACTAGTGGTGAGAATCATCAACTATATAATATAGAGAGCAAGTTTCGAAATCTTTTGTCTCTTCACTTTACGGCGCTTTTTATATAAACAAAATCAATTTATTTTGCATGAGCTGCTAGAGTTGATTCAATTCTCCCCAGCGATTTGTTATGTGTTACGTAATTTATGCATGGTACCCTAAACCTCTTCTTACTTTAATCTCTAAACATAGTCATTCATATAAGAGATTTATGATTTATGTTACCTTCTTTGTTGCAACTTATATTAAGCCCTTTGAACAAAAACTCTGAATAGGTCCCACTTGCCCCGTGAAACGCAGTAAATGAAGATCTGCTACACTTTTCTTTATATGCATAATATATGAAATGTAAAAATTTTGAAACAGTTTTAATGGACGTTAATAAGTACAAATATACCAATAACGTCTTTTGGGTCCATTGGAATTATTAAAGAATTTGTGTTCTGAAACTTTTGGTATGACAAAACCAAATTAGCATTTTTTTAGGTCCCACTTGCCCCGGGGTACCTTACCTAAATATGGACGTAGCAACACTAGCCAGAAGCTTGCGCTTACTGGCGTACACCGCAGAGCTATTGGACATCATCCGGGACAGTGCCGCAATAGCTGTGGAGGCTCTTTTACAGGCATAATCGACGTGGCTACCGAAGGTAAGCTTATCGTCGATCATCACGCCCAAGTGTTTAACGGAGCGCTTTGACAGGATAGTGCACTCTCCTACACTGATCTCCGTCTGCTACTCCGACTTCCGGTTGTTAACAACCGTCACCTCTGTCTTGTGGTGAGCCAGCTACAGTTTCCTGGACCGCATCCACGCCTCCACGACCATCCAGCTTCTTCTTTTTTTTTCCTTCTAAACCATAGGGGGATAATCTGCAAACAGACACCCTAACAGGAAGGTTAGGATAGTGTGGGGCTGAGGCCGTCTTCTACTACAATAGTAGAAGCCAGCACTGAACGAAATCTCCCGCCGTACAGAGAATGATTTGTCATTCAATGCGATACAGATCCGCAGAATCCGAATTTTGAATGATTTTGTAGCAAAATGAGTTTACTGCGCTTCCTTGAATGAAAATCATCCTGTAATAAAATTAGAATCGACACAAATTACGAATGAATTTCGAGTTAGATTTTGTTGTGATTGATAATCATCACAAAACCATCTGAATTCGTTTCTACATGTGCCTCATACTGAAAATCATTCAATACACAGAACGAAAATCCTTACGACCCAAGTATGATTCTTCATTCGATCGTGTGCTCAATCCATCATTCCTAAAAATCATGATTAAATGATTCTCCGCGCATTTTTTGTCAGATTTTTGTTCGACTTCTGTATTATTATTTTCTGCAAGTTGTCTGACGAATTTGAGCAGGCAGAATGTGCATATGAGCATAATTCGAAAACAAGCAGAATGTATGCCATGACAGCCCCATTCCGAAAATCATTCGATTTTAGTTTGGCTTATCATATTGTTGTTGACGCACCAGTTTAAGATAGAAAAAATAAACAAATGTGGCGGACGAAGTGGTCGCTTGAAATTTTCTAAGTTACTAGAAAAAATATTGCGGTTTGATTCCAAAGAATTTTAAAATGTGCCCCAAGCAGTGATCAGTTTAGTGGAAGTTATATAATGTTTAAATCGTGTATGTTTTGGGTGTTTTTTTAAATAAAGCGTATTTCTACGACTAAATTTTGTCTATTATTATTTTCAAATATTCTAGGAAAAATAATGTCATAACCTTTCCAAGTAGTACGAGAGAAATTGACTCTCAATTTCTCTCAAACTAGTTGAAATGGTTGTGATATTATTTTTCCTGGGATATTTGAAGAAGAATTGAAACAAATACAAGAGAATGACACGTATATGAGCAACATTAGATTTTACAATGACTTCCATCTATATTTGAAACGCAAAACTGGATGGGTTTTGAATGACAATCATCCTTCCCTAGGTTTGTTTTGATTCCGAATAGAATGATTATAATTATGACATTGAATGATTTCCATATCGCTTGTTTTGTATCTGTCAGATCTGGAATTGAATGATGGCCTTCTTCAAATCATCTGATTTTAGGCATGGGGCTGAAATGAAGCACTTTTCATTCAATTTATGGCGGGGATTTTCGTTCAGTGAGGACTACTCTCTCCTCGACCCACTAAACACATTCCTATGGTCGCCAAACCCTACGTCTCTCCGGAACCACCAAGAAGGTATTGCTTCAGAGAGGGGCTAGTGCATATTGCACCCTCAAGGATAGCTGCGTAGCCTGCAGCAACGAACATCGATGACTCGTTTTGGAGAGTCCATCACGGTAGCATGCTGACGCTTAGCCAGTTTCGATAGTCGATACTGTAGCGAACCGCTAGGTGGTCGCTGTGAGTGTAGCCATCAGGGGCTGTCCATAAACCACGTGGTCATTTTTTTGGGACTTCTCAACCCCCCCCCTCCCCGCGTGGTCATTAGTCCATACAAAATTTTTTATTCGTCCATACAAAATGGTCATTGGCCGAACCCCCCCCCCCCCCCTCATGACCACGTGGTTTATGGACAGCCCCTCATCTACTCTCCAGTTCGAACTACTTGTTAGGCCAGGACTACAAAAGGTCACGTCAATAATTGACTCCGCTCCGTTTCGACTATAGGTACTCTTGGTACCGACGTTAGCCAAGTCGACATCTAAGATGGCCAGTGTTTCTAGCAGGATCTGACCCCGCTGGTTCGTGAAACGGCTTCCCCATTCCACAGCCCAGGCATTGAAGTCACCCGCTATTACCACCTGTTAGCACAGTCGTTAGGCGGTCCAGCATTTGCGTGAACCGCTCGATTGGCCACCGCGGAGGCACATAACAGCTACAGAAAAAGACCCCGTTTACTTTGGCGACCACGGAGCCCTCATAGGTAGTAGACACCAACTCCTGCACGGGGTATTTACCCGTCGTCCATATCGCCGCCATTTTCCTGGTCCCATCCGAGACCCAGTTGCCGTTGTCGGCGGGTACTCGGTATGGGTCCGAAATGATGGCGATATCCGTCTCCCACTCAGAAACCGCCTGACAAAGCAGTTGCTGAGCCGCATCACAGTGGTTCAGGTTCAGCTGCTTTACCTGCACTGTGATTTGTTGTTCACTGCGGCTTTCTTGAAGGCCGGGCACCTTGGCCACCCGTTGGATGTCTGTTGTTCGAGGATTTCCCGGTACAGATCATACAGATGGGTGGACTCGTGCAGCTTTGGGCCTTATGACCTTCAGCGCCGCATCGCCGACACAGTTTGCGCCTGTCTGGGCCTTTACAGTCCCACGACTTGTGTCCTGGTTCCAGACACCTAAAGCAAACCTCTGGTGGCTCGTGGAATGTCAAAGGACATACGCACCAGCCCATCTTTATCCGCCCTACTTTAACGGACTTTTTAACGTCCGCCACAGGTAGCTGAACCAGAGCTATCTGTGTCCCTGCTGGCCTCTTCCGCAGCTTGACGGCTGTGGCGGCCACCTGAACATCGCACTGTTACCGCAGTGCCGTGACGAGCTCTCCCGCTTCGGTGATCTCGTCTAAGTCTTTGACCTTCAGAGTCGCCTCATGCGTAAGAGCCCTCACCTCCACTCCATCACCAAGGACCTCTTCTGCCAACCTCTTGTAGGCGGTGCCCTTGTGATCCTTCTCGCGCTTAAGCTCCAGGATTATTTCGCCCATACGAGTACGTCTGATACTTCGTACGTCGGCTCCAGACCCTCAAGCTTGGCGTCGCACCTCATCGCCTTCAAGACGTCCGAGTATTTCGACTGTTCAGTCTTGATGACGAGCGCGTCACCTTTCTCGCGCTTGGCACGTACCCTCCTGCGCCTTGGCTTGGCGCCCTGCTCTTCTACCTGCGGATTCCTCTTCTTCTTCTTCCGCTCAAACTTTGTCCAAGGAGGGTCCTCTCCTTGGATCGCCCTGCTCTGTGGCTGCTGAGGGCCCACCAGTGGTCGCAACCCCTTGTTCCCATCGTTCCGGGACGGGCCAGCCTTTTCAGGCCCACCCTTCCCAGCTTTCCGGGAACACTGGCTGGGGTCCGACTTTCCGGCATTACCACCGGCTTTCGGGGTTATTATACGCCTGGCCTTGCGGGCGCCGCCAGACAGCTCCTCACCTGACGGCTGCCTCGCCCGCTTCTGCGAATGCTTGTCACGTTTGTCACGAGCATTCGCTTCCACTCTCTTCGGACTACCCGCGAAGGAGAAGGCCTCCGTTTGTGTAAACTTAGACGCTTTCTCCTTTGCGGGTCCCGCCGCTGCTGCAGCCAGCAACGCGACCGCGTGCTCCTGCTTGGCCTCATCGACAGACACTCTAAACCAAAGCAAGGCCGTTTTCAGGTCACATCCAGCTTCTGGCGCTTTTTATCTGCCACACTGCCTGCTGAGAAGCGCTGGATATTGTAAGCTGGGTAAGCTGAATTCTTGAGTTCGCCACGGTTGAACCGTGCTCAAATCTGACTGGCGACAAGATAGTGATCTCGTAGTTGTAACAGCCCTGCCCTCTTCGAACATGGCCAAAACTCGAATCCGTAGAGAATATATGATCTCTTTAGTACGACTCCTGCCACTGCCCACGCCACGACGTCAAGATCCAGAATAAAGAATTCAAATCAACGATTAAAAATTCAACGCTATAACTACGACTCATCATCGATTGTACCAATTCTCAGACTTGGACACGCTTGGTAGGAATCTTATTCCCTCTGTCACTTCAGCATAGACGAATGTTCTGGCGAATCACCTCGCGCCTCTTATGCCGCGTCGCTCTTCGTCTTCTGCCACCACTAGAGCTATGGGCATCATGCTCGCTAGCACGCATACCGCACGGGCTGAAAAAACGCGATATGCGTGCTAGCGGATATGATGCCCAGCGCATAGCTCTAGTATTGGCAGAAGACGAAGAGTGCTTCGAGCGACGCGGTATAAAAGGCGCGAAGCGAATCGCCAGAACTTCGTCTATGCTGAAGTGGTAGAGGGAATGGGATTCCTCCAGCAAGGGTAGATGGACACACAGGCTCATACCAAGCGTGTCCAAGTGAACGAGCAGTCCTCCCCATCTAGGAGCTTGAGTTCAACGGGTAGTCTAAGTATTAGTCAGGACCCAAGTCTCCAGGGCAGAGTGAACAACTTAAGGCAGTATCTGGTGGAACCCTTACTATGTATTAACCCTTCAGGACGCGCGCTGTTGTAAAAATTACAACAATACTTAAAAACCTCGCTCGTCGTATACAGCGCGAGCGCGATGCAGTTTCGGTTGCTTGATGGCGCGCGTCCTGAGCATGAGCATGAGCATGATATGACCGTACAATTCGTAGTTGCTACTCCGTTACTGACCAGAACAGTCAACATTGCACAGGGAACCAAAAGGAAGGGGCCTGGGTGTAGCTTTCCATCCTCAATGTGCAACTTTGAAGATTAAAAACTTTATATTGTCAGTACCGGCGCCGGCCACGTCCTTACGGTCATCGGGGACGGGAAGGAATGTTAGTGTGACATCCGTTGCTACTAGAGACCGTGTGTACCTCCGCATCCCCACGGTTATTGCTTGATGGCGCGCGTCCTGAAAGGTTAAAGTGTACTCATGTATGCTCCCCCCTTCTCGAAGTCATCCCTAACGGGCGTACCGTGAAGGTAAGGAATATATATAATGAATTTTTGGTGGGTCGATCCCCACATAACCCGAAGAATCACCTCTGATCAGTAGATTTTCTTATTCTCTAAAAAAACCTCTCAGAATAAATCGATTTATGAGAGAGGTTTACGATAGAGAAGTGTACAGAGATTTTGGCGGAGAAGCACGCAACGCGAGCGGTAATGCTGCAGTATGGGACCCGGAAGAAAGTGGAACATTACACACGGAAGTGGAAGCAACAGAACAACCTGTTACGGAGCAAGAAGCGCCAGATGTGTCGTTCTCAAGAAACACGGAAGTTCCACCATAAGCTCAGCGCATCCCAAAACGGCTTCGTTCCGCTAGCCGAAATGTGCCGGGATAAGGTCGAAAGCCGCTTGATGGGCCAACATGAGGTTATCGAAAGGTGGAAGCGACACTTCAATGGACATCTAAACTTTGCGGAGAACGCATAACGGCAAATTACGTTATTCAGTGTTCAGGACAACTTTGAAGAATGCTGTCTTCGGCATCCCAGAAGCAACCTTCAAAAGAAATCCTTCAAAAGAATCTTTAGGAAATATTCTCAAAAATTCTTTACCAGGATTTTTCATTCTTTGTATAGTATACTAGCTGTCCCCGGCAAACTTTGTCTTGCCTACTGCGTTTTTTTACGTTTAAAGCTTCTAGCTAAGACGAAGTCCCCGGTAAAAATTTATGGAAGATCGATTTTCAAAAACTCTCAATTTTTCCATGATTTTTGCCTCATAAACCTTCCTTGGGTAAAAACTAACAGAACAAAACTAAGACGATCAAAATCGGTCCTTCCGTTCGCAAGTTATGCGCGGTCCCACGTATGCCACTGCATTTTTATATATATAGATTATAGTATTTTTTTATATGTGTTTGTATGTGGACAATTGACGGTCAAACTACTAATCTTCCAACAAAACACCAATGACTTCTCAATGTTTCAGGTGGAGAATTACCCCATCAATTGTGAATGAAGGGCTTTTACCTTATGATTTTATCTAAACATTTGACGTTAACAAATAACGTTAGGGTTGCCCAATGCACACGCATGTCAGAGTCGTGAAAGAGCGATGAACACATTTCTGTAACTTGGTATGTAGCTTCTTGCAAGTGAATGTTCCCATCCCTGGTTATGGATCGTACAGAGATGAACCAGCCACGGGCTGAAAGTCTCTTTAATAAAGATAATAAAAAAAAAATATGGATCGTTCGGGGTAATAGAACTGGGGTAATGTGAAAGAGTTGTGTTTTAGTGCCCATACAAATAATATTCCAATCCGTGTCTCCATATTTGCAAAGCGATGCCGACCATCTCCATATTTGCAAAGCGATGCCTTTCTAATTAGATAAACTAAGTAGACAAAACAGGTAATTAAACCAATTCCATTGATATAAATATCAAAATTGAGTCTCTAGAGCGTGAAAACCTATGCATGAACAGGTTTATTCATGGTTTAGCAACCCAATTAATTTCATACTACACATTCATATCAATAGGGTGATTTTGAATCATCTCGCAACCATGTGTAAATAGAATCTCACAAAGCGTCATCCGTATCGCAGAAAACGCGATAACCGAGGAGGAGATGCAGACAATATACTCTAACAGCCTTTCGTCTGGATCATCCTTGATCTTGCATTTTGCTGATCTTTATGTGTACAATAAATTTGACCCACAGAACGATTCATCCATTCACGAATGATTAATTCGAATTGTCACCTGACCATTACGATCGACTGACAAATAAATAGGTAGAGAAGCTTCCAATAACTACTGTTCACAAAGCAAGATCAACCGCCGAAGTCAAGAGCACGACGCATATTTAGGTAGGTACGTCGTACGTGCATTTGGTCGTTGCGCTGAAACAGTTCCAGGGCCAACGAATGGAAGTGCAAATTCAAAAAGTGCGTGAACCGCCAAAACTGCAACAGCTACCATCTAGGTACCTGAATAACTAGTATGAAACATGTTTGTAGGGTGTAGCTTATTCAAACTAGATTACCTTCATGATGACCGATCATGATATTTCATAGATCACATACTGATAGCGACTGTGATTCAGCAAATTGTTTATGCTCAACTGTTGTTTGTCGCGTTTCGGAAGTGTTTGCATGATTCATAAATTCTTTTCTGGTTACATCCAGAATGATCCAATATGCGAATTGATTTATCAGGTTTCGGTCAACATTCAAACATCAAACATATTTTCATAGGAGTCATTCACTCGTACTGTTTGTATGATCATTAAACATTTAGGTGATAGCGCCTATTTTCTTTAACCTTTCAGTAGTCGCATCAACTATCAATTCAATAACAAATTTTGAAAACGACGTATAATCAATGGTGTAGCATTGATTATACGTCGTTTTCAAAATTTGTTACGGAATTCAGCTCTTTAACGTCGATATGTGCACAGAAAAAAAAAAACGTAACATTGCCAAATTTGCCTCAACCACGAAGATAGGGTAAAAGCACTAGATTTCGTCTCTAGTCTTCGCCCCCTCCATATAAATCGCAATTTTTTATGTATGAAGTGGCGAAGATTATTGCAGAATTTTATGGGGGCGAAGTCTAGTGTTTTTACCCTATTTAAAAAAAATGAATTAGTGCGTTTTGCAATACACGCAGAAAAATGGCGCTTGTTTAAAACAATAAAACGCATGGTTGATTTTCAAATTGAGAGCATGAGCATGAGCATGAGCATAGATGACCGCACAATTCGTAGTTGCTACTCCGTGATTGACCAGAGCAATCGAAATTGCACAAGGAACCAATGAATAGGGCTTGGGACTAGCTTACTATTCTCAATGTACACAGGTCGAGAGCTCTCAACTTTAATAAGGTCAATAACGGCGCCGGCCACGTCCTTACGGTCATCGAGGATGGAAGGGAATGTTAGTAAGACAAACGTTGTTATAAAGACCGCGACTCGCTGCATCTCCACGTTTGTCTCAGGAAGGAATTTTTTGTTAGTAGGGTAAGGTACATTGTCAGTCCGGAAGTCACCTATGGTTGGTGATATGATTTGACAATGGATCAATATACACAAACCGCCGTTAACAACCGACCACTTTTCGACGCAAGAACTAGCCAAAAAGAAAATTCGATCGCGCGTCTCCACTCCACTAGGGAGCAGAAACCTTTAGTCTATTCCACACAGAAATACACTGAACGCGACTCACTTGTCGGCGCCCGGATTTTTTCTCGACCGGCGAACCCGAACTAACATTTTTCACTCTTTTGTGTAAATGCAAAAAATGAAAGAAAATATTTATTATCAACTAAAAGTGTATTGGAAACTAGCGCCGAAGGGAAGCGAAAAATTCGGAACCGACTCAACCACGGCGCGCGCACACTCGTCCCGTCGTCGGAGCCCCGCAGAGAGAAGAGAAAAAAAATCGCAAAAATCTAGCAAAGCCAGCGCGCGAAACTTTGCTGCTGCCGAACTACCGCATACTACTGACTGCTTGGCGTCCCGTCGTCGGTGCCCCGCAGAGAAGAAAAAAACATCGCAAAAATCTAGCAAAGCGAGCGCGCGAAGCTTTGCTGTTGCCGAACTACCGCACACTACTGACTGCTTGGCGTCCCGTCGTCGGTGCCCCGCAGAGAAGAAAAAAAAAATCGCAAAAATCTAGCAAAGCGAGCGCGCGAAACTTTGCTGCTGCCGAACTACCGCACACTCATGGTTGATTTTCAAATTGAGAATTTACTTATTCCAAAGTTATATTTAATTGTTTTAAAGACAATTACACCGTCTTCGACCTTGAGGCCTCTACAGACTGAACATTACTAACATTTGACAACGGACAACACATATAACATTTTCATTTAGAGTTTATCGATAAATACAACCGATTACCATCATTTCATATAATGTCAAAAATTTCATTTGTTTCAACAAAATAAAAACCATAAACATGGTCCGAAAGCACTCACACATCTATAAAATGCTTAACCCAACATCGCCACAACGAAGAAGGTGTAGCAAATCCATCACGCCAACTTTCAAGTGCAGCTTTGGCCGTGATGGATAACGCGCAGGTACTCACGACAGCATCCACAAAAAGTTGATCGGTTTCGCCTTTTTTGTCTTTTTTTAGTCGTTCTCCTCCCCATCCGCTTACCGACGCTCTAAAAATAGATTTCCGAACTGCCGCAGCTGCTGCCGTCACCAACACAATCACATTCCGGGTTTGTTAGTGGCAAAAGTGCAGTCGTTTGAATCAATCCATTATTTCATGTTGAAAATACCATATCTCTGTTTGTTTTAACAAACTGTCAAAAATTTCGACAAATGAAAATATTTGTATTATCAAACAACAGAACAGTTCAGTTTGAACTAGAAATCAGTTTGTCGCTATAGTAAACTGAAAAATCGGTTAATTTGAACTAGAATTTAATTGTGTTTACAATTTATTTTTCTGCGTGTAGGAGTGAGCATAGCATTCACCTTTTATTGATCTCGTTGCACAACGTAATGTTGTGAAACATACTCGTTTTTTTATACCTAATTCTTCCCATGATTTCTCCCGGAGCTATTTCTTGAATATATCTATGATTTTTTTCCTAGAGGCTCAGGAGCATTTTTACATCCAGAAGTTTTCCCGAATTTGCTCCCAGTGTTCCTTCTAAACATTTTCGGCATTATTTCCAGGATATCTAACAGAGTGCCTCCAAGGATTTTTGGAGGAGTTTTTCGCATGGTCTCTTCAGCAGTGCACAGTTTTTTTTTGGGGTTTTGCGAGATTTCTGCGATCTTCCTGTAATTTCCTCCAGAAAATTGACAGAAATTTATTTTGAATTTCTTACGAGATTTCCCGTTAGTTATCCCCGGATTTAGCTTAGAGATTTTCGGAGTTCCTCCTGGAATTTACCCGAATATTGCGCGCAAACCCCAAAATTTTATTCCCCCCTTTGGGTTTCCGAGCCGAAGACCCAGCGCCAGATTCGGCGACAAAGAAAACTGACAGCAGTCGCCGGACAGTTGGCAATCCTGATATTTGACGGCGGCCGCAAATGGGAGTGGATTGTTGTCACGCAAATAGATCTTTTCGCTGAAAATGCATGTGTATTGAGTTATAGCGCATTTAGTTCACCACTGGACTATCGCACTAGTTTTCACGAGTGCGAAAACGCTAATAAAAGTGCGCGATTGCATCAAATCAACTCGGTGTCTTCAGAGCACTTGTTCTCCATAGATTGAAGAAATAGTGCGCCGAAGACATCAACCTGATTTGATCGAGGATTTGATGCAATCGCGCACTTTTATTTACGTTTTCGCACTTATAAAGTCGCAGTTCGCAGTCCAGTAGTGAACTAAATGCGGTATATTGTTGACAGATTTTCTGCAGTGTTAGTGTGAAATCCAGCGATTTTCTGTATCGCGTAAGCCTTCGCTGGAAGAAAACGTCATGTTGTTCAGCGAAGCAAGGAAAATTTTCAGTGAAAAAAGCAATACTAGTTCTCGGGATTACGGCCAGAAATTTTTCCGAAATCTCTGTTTTCTCAGAATTTCTTTCCAAAATTTCGCCAATAGTTCTTTTTGAACTTTATCACGAGTTTTACCATGATGCCTTGGTATATACCTTCAGGAATTTCTGACAAGAAATTTCGTAGATTACCGCAGGGGAATTTTGAGAAAAAAACTGTTGGAAAGTCATGGAAAGAACTCCGGGAGCTAGTGATATCTCTAGACACAGAATTGCGGGACAATTTCCGACAGGACTTTCGGAAAGAACTATGGGAGTAATCCGGGCAAATTTTCTAAGGTATATCTCAAAAAGACCACTGCAAGGAATCCTGGAAAAGCTTGGAAAAACCTCTAAAAGTAATCACGGAAAGAGAAAAGTCAGCAAATGTTTTTTTTTGCAGAAACCCAAAAAGGAAGCAACCCCTGAAAAATCCAAGATGAATCATGATGAATTCTGAAAAACATCCCGGAAACTACACCGCAAAGATTTTTTAAGAGAAATTCTCGGAGAAACTCCGAAAGAAATCCTGGAAGACTTACTTACCTTACCGATCAGGCTAAGGCCGGGGTGGCCTCTGCTGTACATAGTAGCCGTCTCCATTCCACTCGGTCCATGGCTGTTTGTCTCCAGTTCCGCACTCTGCGTAGGGTCCGCAGAACGTCCTCCACTTGGTCGACCCACCTAGCTCGCTGCGCTCCACGTCTTCTTGTACCGGTCGGATGACTCTCGAGAACCATTTTAGTCGGGTTGCTATCCGACATCCTGATGACGTGACCCGCCCACCGTAGCCTCCCGATTTTCGCGGTGTGGACGATGGTTGGTTCTCTCAGCAGCTGATGCAACTCGTGGTTCATTCGCCTTCTCCAAGTCCCGTCTTCCATCTGCACTCCGCCGTAGATGGTACGCAACACCTTCCGTTCGAAAACTCCAAGGGCGCGTTGGTCCTCTGACCGGTCTAATCAGCGTTTTGTAGATGGTTAACTTCGTGTTACGGCGAACTGTATTCGATCGTAGAGTTCTGCGGAGTCCAAAGTACGATTTCCTGCCACAATGCGCCTCTGAATTTCTCTGCTGGTGTCGTTGTCGGCGGTCACCAGTGAGCCCAAGTACACAAATTCTTCAACCGCCTCGATTTCATCACCGTCGATATAAATTCGGGGTGGCGGGCGCGCTGATTCCTCCCTGGAGCCCTTTGCCATCATGTACTTTGTCTTCGACACATTAATGACTAATGCGATTCGTCTGGCTTCACTCTTTAGTCGGATGTACGTTTCCGCCATCGTCTCAAATTTACGAGCAATAATATCAATATCATCAGCGAAACCAAGCAGCTGAACGGACTTCGTGAAAATCGTTCCACTCGTGTTTATCCCCGCTCTCCTAATTACACCCTCTAAAGCAATGTTGAAGTCGAAGACAAAGTACATGATGGCAAAGGGCTCCAGGGAGGAATCACCGCGCCCGCCACCTCGAATTCATATCGACGGTGATGAAATCGAGGCGGTTGAAGAATTCGTGTACTTGGGCTCACTGGTGACCGACGACAACGACACCAGCAGAGAAATTCAGAGGCGCATTGTGGCAGGAAATCGTGCCTACTTTGGACTCCGCAGAACTCTACGATCGAATAAAGTTCGCCGTAACACGAAGTTAACCATCTACAAAACGTTGATTAGACCGGTCGTCCTCTATGGGCACGAAACATGGACCCTACGTGCAGAGGACCAACGCGCCCTTGGAGTTTTCGAACGGAAGGTGTTGCGTACCATCTACGGCGGAGTGCAGATGGAAGACGGGACTTGGAGAAGGCGAATGAACCACGAGCTGCATCAGCTGCTGAGAGAACCAACCATCGCCCATACCGCGAAAATCGGGAGGCTACGGTGGGCGGGTCACGTCATCAGGATGTCGGATAGCAACCCGACTAAAATGGTTCTCGAGAGTCATCCGACCGGTACAAGAAGACGTGGAGCGCAGCGAGCTAGGTGGGTCGACCAAGTGGAGGACGATCTGCGGACCCTACGCAGAGTGCGGAACTGGAGACAAACAGCCATGGACCGAGTGGAATGGAGGCGGCTACTATGTACAGCAGAGGCCACCCCGGCCTTAGCCTGACCGGTAAGGTAAGTAAAGCAATGTTGAACAGCAAGCACGAAAGACCATCACCTTGCCGAAACCCTCTGCGAGATTCGAAGGGACTCGAGAGTGTCCCTGATACTCGAACTACGCACATCACTCGATCCATCGTCGCCTTGATCAACCGTGTCAGTTTATCCGGGAATCCGTATTCGTGCATAATCTGCCATAGCTGTTCTCGATCGATTGTATCATACGCCGATTTGAAATCGATGAACAAGTGATGTGTGGGCACGTTGTATTCGCGGCATTTCTGCAACACCTGGCGGATGGCGAACATCTGGTCCATTGTAGCGCGTTCACCCATAAATCCAGCCTGATATTGCCCCACGAACTCTCTTGCAATCGGTGATAGTCGGCGGCATAAAATTTGAGAGAGTATCTTGTAGGCAGCGCTCAGTAGTGTGATCGCGCGGTAGTTCCCGCAACCCAACTTGTCGCCCTTTTTGTAGATGCGACACACGATACCTTCCATCCATTCCTACGGTAATACTTCCTCCTCCCAAATCTTGGTAATGACCCAGTGTAGTGCTCTCACCAGTGCTTCTCCACCGTATTTTAGAAGCTCGCTTGGTAGTTGATCTGCTCCAGCGGCTTTGTTGTTTTTCAACCGGCCAACCTCCTCCGCAATCTTTTGGGGATCAGGGGCCAGAAGTCTTTCGTCCTGTGCACATACTCCTAGATCTGTTACCACGCCACCTTCGGTACTTGCAACGTCGCCATCGAGGTGCTCATCGTAATGCTGCCGCCACCTCTCGACCACCTCACGCTCGCTCGTGAGAATATTCCCGTGATTATCTCGGCACATGTCGGCTTGTGGCACGAAGCCTCTGCGCGAGCGGTTCAGCTTCTCGTAGAACTTTCGTGTGTCCTTAGCGCGGTACAGCTCTTCCATCGCTCCGCGATCTCGTTCTTCCTGCTGGCGCTTCTTCATCCGGAAGACTGAGTTCCCTGTTCCGCGCCTGTTTGTAACGTGCCTCATTCTTCTCGTTTTTCAACTGTTCAAATTCGCCGTCGTACCAGTCGTTTCTGTGATTGTGAGTCGCGAAGCCTAGTGCTGTAGCCGAGGTACTACCTATGGCGGATCGGATGTCCCTCCAGCCATCTTCAAGTGTAGCTGCGCCAAGCTGCTCTTCCGTTGGTAGGGCCACTGCTAACTGCTGCGCGTAGTCTTGAGCCACTTCTACGTTACGCAGCTGCTCGATGTTGAGCCGCGGCGTTCGACTTCGACGCGTAATGATAACTGTCGAAAGTTTTGAGCGCATGCATACAGCGACTAAGTAGTGATCCGAATCTATATTCGCACTGCGGTATGTGCGGACATTGGTTATATCCGAGAAGAATTTACCGTCGATTAGAACGTGGTCCATTTGATTTTCTGTTTGTTGGTCGGGTGATCTCCAGGTGGCTTTGTGGATATCTTTGCGGGGGAAGAAGGTGCTTCGGACTACCATACCACGGGAGGCTGCAAAGTTTACCCATCGCTGGCCGTTATCATTCGATACGGCGTGCAGGCTGTTTCGCCCGATTACCGGTCTGTACATTTCCTCCCTTCCTACCTGCGCGCAGACATGGGCTAAACACCAAACCGTGCCGCACCGGTGGCGTGTTTGCCCGTAAACACACCACCGTGTGTGTTCATATCACCACCTTCGTTCAGCTTCTACTGATGAACACGCAGTGCGACTGGCGAAACACTCGTGTCGGTGTTATAACTCGAGCCTCAGTTTCGGCTCCGTGTTTCAGTTTTGGTTGGGCACGGAGGCCGAGTGTTTCCGATTGTATAAAACACCAAAGCAGTGAGCTCGGCAGAGTGCGTGGTAGCTTGGCTGCATCAGTGCCACTGAGTCAGAAGGGACGAGAAAGACACAAAAGGAGCCGCCAAGTACTTCACTCTCGTCGTCGACCAACAGCATTTGCAACTGGTGCTGGAGAATGAACGGCAACGAGCGCTTGAACTCGCACGAGTGTTTTGCTTAATCGGAAACACTCGGGCTCCGTGTTACCCGAAGCGTCAAACACCGTGCCCAGTGCCTGAGGACCGCCACCGACACCGGTGTTGAGCCAGACACGGTGCGTGTTCGTTCTGAAACACGGATAGCTAGGTGGTGGCTTGACACCCACGGTGGTGTGTTTGAGCATCGACTCCTCGTGCAGTGCAGTGTTTGGACATGTCTGCCTGCGCGTTCATGTCGCCGACAACGATTTTTACGTCACGCGGCGAGCAGCCATCGTATGTTTGCTCTAACTGCGCGTAGAACGCTTCTTTCTCGTCATCGGGTCTCCCTTCGTATGGGCAGTGGACGTTAATGATGCTGTAGTTGAAGAAACGGCCCTTAACTCTCAACATGCACATCCTTTCGTTGATCGGCTGCCACCCAATCACACGTTGTCGCATCTTGCCCAACACTATAAATCCTGTTCCCAGTTCATTGGTGGTGCCACAGCTTTGGTAGAAGGTAGCCGCTCGATGCCCACTTTTCCACACTTTCTGTCCAGTCCAACAAAGTTCCTGCAACGCCACGAAGTTGCGGGGATGTAGTTCGTCGTAGATTATCCTGTCACATCCTGCGAAACCTAGTGACTTGCAATTCCATGTTCCAAGTTTCCAATCGTAGTCCTTATTTCGTCGCGTGGGTCTTTGCCGATTGTATCGAGTCGTGTTTTCTCCTATGTTATTCACAATGGGGATTTTTACGGGTGGCTTATTGGGCCTAAGCCAACACTCCTGTCTCGCCGGAGGGCCATCGTGCCAGTTCTGTTTAACGTCCCAACCAACACTAGGACGACCACGCTGATGGGTCTACCACCTTGGATCTAGCTGGGCGTGATGCAGCGTTTCTTACTCAGCCGCTGGATGCCAGAACAGACGCTGTTTGAGCCGCACCTCCTTGGTGAACAGACGCTCGGGTCGTACCTCCTCAATCTAGCTGAAGTCAGAAGGACAACAGTGCCCAGGCTGCACTACCAGCTAAGCACACAACTCTTAGCTGGCGGTCTTTGTCATCGCTTGACCCGTGGAAGCATGAGGTAGGAACTTGTGAGGACCAGAGCTATGTTAGACGCTTTCCTTATCGACTCACCGTTTTGCAGCCCCCCTAAGTCACCCACCAAATGTTTTCATTCGAGGCCAGCATAATTTATTCTGATGATCGAACATTGATAGTGAAAAAAAAGCAAAACAAATATTTGACAAGTCAGAAGATGGTTTTATTTAGAAGGTTGGATCGGGGATACGATAAAACTATGATACAACCCGAAATCCTAAGCCAGTTCGCATACGAAGTCCTGTAGATCTTTATAAGATTGGGCCAATTAGCCAGAACGTGGGCCACAGCAGGCATATAAGAGCTCGAGAGGAGTTTCAGCCGGCATCAATGGTTTTATGGTTGGGGTTTTTGAATCGCTAAAAAATTTCGATAAAATCAAAATTGTTACTTGGGAGCAATTTATCCAAAACTTCATCATCGTTTCAAAATTCGAGATAGTTATTTAAATTCATTTAAATTCCCTTTAATTGACTTAAATATATTTATGCTTCGAAGGAAAGCAACCAAATGGCTTCTGGGCTCGCATTTCTATCGAATAGGGCTCACAGATAGCAATCGTAGTAGCTGTGATGCAGGCTATCAAAATACCAACCATGTTGTGTGGGAATGCCCCGAATTCGGTATTGCCAGATCCGATGTATGTGCATCCCTCAGGGCCCGAGGGGAACCAGAAAAGGAGGACATTAGAGATGTGTTGGGTAAACTTGATCTTGAGTATATGAAGCTTGTGTACGACTTCTTGAAAAAAATGAGAATATTTTATGCCATTTTCGAAAAGTTACAGCTAGTTTTTTTTATTTTTTTTTAAGTAAAAATTTTACCTGTCCCAGTTATTTTAAGTGTCCCCTGTATGCCCAGGGAGTCGAGAAAATTTTTCCGACAGGAACGGGAACGCCGTCTCCGGATTGGCGATCCATAGCCTTAACCATTAGGCTAACTCACAGAGAACAGACATCCAGGCTAGAACAAATTTCATTCAGAAAGTTGTGTAAGGATTTGAATCTTCACTTGAGTAAGGTTGCAAACCAATACACGATGAAAACGAAATTAACCGATTGCAGCGCCACGATGTTGCCACTTGTGTTGCCGATTGGAAATGGCCGTTAAATTCCTTACACAGTTTCGGAACTGGACTTGGATGTCTGTTCTCTGTGGCTAACTGGAGACCCCACAACTGTCGGTGTATTGTTTGTAAAAGTTCTTCAAATAACCTGAAACATCTTCGAAGGCATCATTTAAATCCAAAAATCGTTCTCGAGCTCTAGCGTGCGCAGTTTTTTTTCCTTTTTCTCGCTCATTCTCTTTGATAAACACAAGAACGAGCGAGATGAAAGAAGGGGCTAGTGCCCCCTCTTTCATATTTATCGAGAGTGAGATAAAAAGAAAAAAACTGCTAGAAGAAGAAAATAAAATTCATACCCCCTTTTCAAAAGAGTTGATGACAAAGTAATGTAACACTACGTTTACGTTTGAATCTTTATTTGAAATTATTGGGAAATTTTATAACAAATTATTAATGACAGCTAACCAATATCAACATCAAATAACACTGAACAGCTATCAAGTAAACCCGGCTCATCCAACGGGCTATCGTGCTCCAACCGTCTCATCTGCTTGCAACCGGAGTGTATTTTGCGCGAGTCGTTGTCCAGGGTTGAAGGCAGAAAGGGGTTTCAAAGTTGGTGATGTTTTGATTGCTACAGTAAATAGTATGCAAAATCTTGTAAAAAATGAGATTTTGCATTCAAATTTAAAAATATCGAATCAGAAATGGCATATTTTTCGTGGCTGAAAATGCTCTACACACAAGTAGATTAGAAGATGTCTTTCCAAACATACAACGATTTTTCATTTCTTCCTATCCAACAAGATACCTTCACACACTACTTAGGAGCCGGATTTGATACATTTATTTATCTTTTATTTGTAACGATATGTCTACATCCTTGAGGAGATAATGAGAGCAATCATAAGGCTGACAATGGCATTCTATAGGACCGGACCGCAAACCGTAACACGTATAATGAAGGGCACATATTCCATCAACGTCACATCATAAGAAAATAGCTATATTTCACACCATACATCCGCTGGCTTCGCTATACTTTTGTCAATAGCTAGTTCACGACAGGGGATCCATCAGTACCGGATGCGGAACGATTCTTCCAGAGGTTTTGTAACTTTCAAACCAGCCCCTGATTATCCCGATAAAAATATAATAATCGTTTGTTCAACAACATCTCTTGTAACGATATGTACCATTAAATCAATGGTAGTTACGGAAAAATCTTGTTTTACGGCAATAGTAGCAGCGACGGCTGAGTATGTGGGTCTCCACTAGATATGAAAATTTTAGTATTTTGCTATGTGTGCAATGAAACTAACTGTATTGAAATTCGATATATCATCTTTATGTAATGCTAATGTTTTGTAATTTTATTGACAATGTTTATTCGGGTACTGATTATCATAGTGGAAATTTTCTTCGTCGTCTTCCCGAGCCGGGTAGTTTACCTGTGAACGACGCGGCGTAGAGAAATAAAAATCACCTCGATTGATTTTTTGCTAAATGATTGAGTAAGCACCAGCTTTCGGTGGTTAATCCGTTATGACTGGTACGTATCTACCATCAAATGGAGCGAGTTTCAACGACTTGTTCACGTTGATAGAGTCAATTGCTCAGCTTAGTGTTCTAAGACCACTTCCAGGGTTCTTGATTGAGAGCTAAATGCCAAATTAACCGTAATTTGGATTTCAGAGTAAAACTTGTAACATCACTTATCCAAACTAAATGCAAAATGATACAAATAGAACAATGCATGGCCCACGTTGGGTTCATATTACGATTACGAACTAACAATAATGAAACCCTATAAATGCTTTTATTTTTTTCTTTACGGATAATAAATGGAACATTATAAATGAACAATTCAACAATGTTATGGATAAAATGCATCGTAATGAATTGCTTCTAACAGTAGATTCATAAGTTCTTAAGTATATTAGGCGTTTATAACTGATCGGAAGATAAAATAAACATTTTAGCGTTAAAGATCATCATTATCATGATAACTATCACAACTCCTTGAGATACGAAGATTAAAAATAAGATGATTTCAATTCGAATCGGTTGAAAACCACCCCATTTAACGGTACCTCTACGTACACAAGTGACTTTCATTTGATATCACACCGCATTGGTGATGCACGATTTAAGCTTACAGACTGGTTATCACTGAGTCTTGAAGATCAAATAAATCAGTTCACTCCCATCCCACCAAGGGTAATGTTCAGTTACTGTATCCTAAAAGGTGACCCATTTTAGAATAATTGGTAGTTTTGGTCTTAATTCCACATAAACGAAGATGTTCGCGCGAATAGTAACGGTAAGGTTACTACCGTCAGTAGTTCTGCAACTGCAATAATTCATATCTTTACAATTTTCAGATAGCAGCATGCCTGTCCACGTTGGCAACTGCAGGTCCAGTTCCAAATCATGAAATCAACCCGATCATAGCTAACATCGACAACTATTTCGGGAACTTGGCACAATCCTTGGTATTCCGGCGCGAAGTTAATTCAACGGAGAAATATCAATCCGCCGATGGTCACACCCAAGTGGTAATCCAACCCGCATCAACGACGACTCTTCAAGAAATCTTATTCCATCCAACCAATCAGCATCTAGTTGCCGAGAACGAGACTGAAGTGTTCAGCAATGGAACGAACAAAGTACTTCTGGCTAAGGTCGATCTCGTAACTGAGGTCACTACAGAGAATAGGAAAACTTCCGAGTCTTCGACCACATCTCCAGCACCGGCAACAACCAGTCCCGCTGAAGTTGCCCCCAAATTGCCATTATCGACCTCAATCATACAGGTCTTGAAAGCCATTCCATCAACGGTCGTAGCAGGAACCACCGAATCTTCCACTTTGGCTGATTTGTCGACAAAAGCGATTAGCAACACCGCAACGACGGTTGTCGCCACTGGCAGTACAACACTTAGCACCCCGAATTCGACGCCACATGTAGCAATTGTCACACCGGTGAGTGTAGTGGCGGTAACTACGAGTTCATCGAGTACTACCACAGCGGAGCCTGAATCCGAATCGAAGGAGATTCGAGACAAGGTCAAAGAAGTGGAAGCCGAACCAGTCATTCTAACTGTTGGAGTGTGAAATTCGCACTTTAACTCAGGCAGCGTAATTTATAAAAATACTACTATACCATTTTTAGAAACTAATGAAATGAAATATATGTTATGATTTAGACTGTATTGCATACATTTACATGTTTACAAAAACAGTAAGTTTAAAATAATACACAGTCAGTCAATCGAATTCTTCTCTTCTTTTCAAAACATCTTAACTGTTGCACCCCTCGCCTTTCTGTTGATATCTACCGGATCTTTGCAGAGTTGTTATTTGGCATTCGTATCCTTCCGGCTTCGGTCACTTCCTTGATGCTGGGTTCGGTCACTTCCTTGATGCTGGGTTCGCCCGTGGTTCATCCTTCGCCACCACACAACGCTCTCCTTCACACCGCCGAACACCATTCTTAGCTTGCGTCGCTCGAAAGCTACAAGTGCTTGCAGGTCGTCCTCGAGCATGGTTCATGTCTCGTGTCCGTAGAGAACCACCGGTCTCATAAGCTTCTTGTAGGTACATGGTACCGTGGGGTCAAAAAATATTTTTTACCACAACCTAACATAAGATAATTCCGTGGTGGGTGGTGCGAAAGCTTTTCATAAACCACATAGACCAAGTTTTGGACTTTGGTCATCTCATATGATCAACAGAAAATGGTTAAACTAAATGTGCCAAGTGCACATAACCAATTTTACATACACTGATAAAATTCCAAAGCTAAAGTTTATGTAGTTGGCGCCTTTATAGTTTATAAGACTGCTCGAGTGTTATTTTTATGTGTGCGACTATAAACGCCATGTTGAGCTTTTTCCCCTTCATGTTTGTGCAAACATAAAAATTATAATTGTCTGTGTTATAGTAAAAAATTATGGAAGTTCACTTATAAATATAATCATTGGTTCTATCGCGATTTTGAACCGCTTTGTAACGGTCGTGATAGTTCATCGCTCGATCTCCAACGGAACAACACCGGACATAGGATATTTGGAGCTCTCGGCGTCCAGGAATAAAAGTAGGGTGGGGCGGGGCAAGATGGGTCGCGGGGCAAGATGGGTCAGTGCCATTTTCGGGCGCATTACTCATGTTTTGATTATGTTAATAATTTTGTTAGATGACCAGCATGAATATACAAAAGTTTGGGGCATTGATTGAAAAATTATTCACTCTCATTGGAAATAAAAAATAAAATGGTTTTTAGCCATTTTTCTTAAGCGATACATTCCATATAATCCCCATATAAACGGCCGCGGGGCAAGATGGGTCACCTTTAATTTTGAACGTATTTTTGGAGCATTTAAAAGTTATTTATTTTTTATTACAAGACTATCCCATAAATGACTTTAATCAAGCGGAATGAACGCTCAAAATTATAACATAAAATTATGATAATTTTTTAGTGAAAACATCGGTTTTCAAGTCGTCTTAAAACCACTCAAATTGTAATGTTTTTTATATTCCAAATAAATTTATAAAATGTTTACTAGTAGCTCTTGTTTACTCAGTATGGATATGGAGCATATATGAATGCGGAACAAATCTTATATTTTGACGTTTTTCGTTGAGAAAATGTGAATTACGTAAAAGGTGACCCATCTTGCCCCGCACTTTTTTCACGGCGCAAAATCGATCACTTTTTAAAATTGCTTGTTTAACATCATATTTTGTATTTAATGAACTTTTTATCGACTTTTAGCATAGCTAACTAGTGTATTGAAGAGTAGCGGACGAATACAAACCAATACGATTTGTATTTACAAAGTTATGGTGATCCATCCTTAGGTGACCCATCTTGCCCCGCCCCACCCTAAGTGCGCAGAGATGGTTATTGCAATTGTATTAACTGCGTATTTTACAGCGATTCGGAAGAAATCGGAAATGTGGAGAAATAGGAGCGCTTCCGGCAGCCAACGGGAGACGACAACCCCACCAACCAAAATCATCACGGTCTACATCGCCAACCAGAATCAACCTTCGACGCCGCCGCTTTCGTCGTTCTTTTGTGCCGCCAGTATTTGCCTACCAAACAGCGTAATAATGTCCAGCGGTCCAGAAAAAGCCGATGATTTCATGGATGATCCCGAGGAGAATCCCTTAATGACACCGTTCGAAGCTGTTTCCGCCACTTCCAAATAAACTCCCTCTTGGAGATTCAGCAACTGGAACATTCCGTAGTGAACTCCATTCGATATCGGTGGCAATAAAAGTTAGATTCAAAGATACGATTTCACGGTTTTATTTAAGAATTGAGAATTTTTAAGCATAATACATAATTTTAAATTTATTTGAATACACCTTATGATAACCATTAGAACACAGGTTATGAGCGTTATAAATCTCACACATAAATTTTATTTATCCAGATCAATAAATTTTATTTCTTTTTGATAATGGATTTTATTTGAATCAAAACGTTTATTTTTTATGTTCTCAAACATAATTTTTATTAATGAAGGCTTATTGCAAAAATCTATGTAGTTTCACACATAAAAGATATACGGAAATTATCTTCCGGACTGTGTCCGATACGTTTCGTCTTCGACTCATCAGTACAGAGCAGTGCCACTTGCACCGCTAAGCGGACGTATCTAATGTCTAGCAGAGCCTAGCACTCACTTAGTACTCTCTTAGTTCAAGTAAACGGACACAGTCCTAAGTAAAATTGGTTCTCTGCCTGGGTTGCCCTCCAAAATGCACAATGTCGTTCTGATGAGATCAAACGAGATCGGAACTTGAGGCGGCTTTCTGGCCTGCCACAGCATTGTGGTCAACAGAAAATGGTTAAACCAAATGTGCCAAGTGCAAATAATCAATTTTACTTAGGACTGTGTCCGTTTACTTGAGCTAAGAGAGTACTAAGTGAGTAATATACTATCACGCTATGTCCAAAAGGAAGCATTATGAAAATCGAATGTACCTCAAATGTTATTCCCTAGGATCGTAGCTTTAGACCTCTAGTTTCAGAATCTGAGCGACTTAAAATATTTCATCTTGGGTTTTTTGATATGTTTGATATTTTTCCTATTTTCCCATACAAATATCGAAAAAGCATTTTATGGTCAATTTCGTCCCATATAAAAATGTATGGGAAAAAAACCCAAGATGGATAATTTTAAACCACACATTTTCTGAATCTTGAGGTCCAAAAATGTGGTTCTAGCGAATAAATTTTGAGGTACATTCACTTTTCATAATACTTCATAATAACTAGGCTCTGCTAGACATTACGTCTGCTTAGCGGTGCAAGTGGCACTGCTCTGTACGGACACTGTCCTAAGAATCTCATATGATTAACTTTTAACATAATGCTAGTCACAGTGACTTCTGTGCCACGAAAACTGGCACTGTCATGACTCTTTTGTGACATGTGTGCTGCTTCGGGTAGGCACGGGAGATTAAAGTTAAGTACATAGCTCATCATCATCAACGATAGCCAAATTTTGCTGAATTTTTCAAAGTGATACATTTTAGCCTGTCAAACAGCTGAAGCAAAAGAAAACCCAACAAGAAGTCATGAGCGAGATGGGGTTAAGGCAGCGGGGGCAATGATTATGTTAGATAGGCCACCTGCCTGCATCGGTTGATAGTCAGGATCTGGGGAACCGAACAGCTACCGGAGGAGTGGAAGGAAGGGTAATATCAAAGAATAAAGATAGAAAGAATGCCATCTCTTACCTTTTTCTATGTAAACGTCAAGCGACAAGACAAGTGGCGCTCTCTAAGCGTATCAAGGTGGAACCTCTCTGTAATAGTGTTCGTGATTTGTTATAAAAGAAGGTGGTGTGCGTATGTTATGGTATCCGCAAACAATTAGTAACGCACACTACCGCATGAAGGTTGAACCACAGACTTCACACAGACAGAGTCTGTGGTTGAACTTTCATCCGCAGATAGTGCTGCAGTAGTGTACCCCCGAGCATCAGCGGAGTGGGCATTCTTGATATTCTTATTCTTTGGTAATATGCTGCATTCACAAGAAGGGCGGCCATTTAGGCCTTCTACAGGGTCCATCCTGGTATTTCTCTAAGCACATCTTTTGATATTATTTCAATATCATTTGATGCAAATCAATTCTTATCTCTTTTAAGTTTTCCTAAAAATTTTCAAATATTTGAAAAAAAACTCGGATAAATAAAAACTGTAGAAACATTGAAGGAATTGCTGAAAAAAATATCAACGGAATTTCTATCCATCAGAAGCTGTTAAAGTGGGTTCGATAAGCTTCTGCCCGAATTACCATGGAATTTTTAGAATGATCCGCTATATATTTCTAGAGGCGTTCCTTTTGAAACCCCTAGATCATATCCGGAAAATCTCCCGAGGGGATCTTAGGGAGCATCCATTAAGTACGTCACGCTAAAATTGAGAATTTTCGACCCCCTCCCCCCTTCGTACGGGTTTTTCCTATACCTAATACATTGCTTGTCACACTTTCACAACCCCCCCCCCCCTCCCCCCTAGGACCGTGACGTACTTAATGGATGGCCCCTTAGAGAAAAATTATGAAAATGCCTAGAAATTTTTTGCAAGAATTGCTTGTGAAAACTTTGGAAAAAAGATCGTGGTGCATCTGTGCAGGTGTTCCTGGATGAATTACTACAACTAAATTTTTTGGAGGAATTCCTAGAAAATATAGAAATTTGTAGGAATTTGAAAGTTAATTAACTGGCAAAAAAAACTTTGAAGATACTCCAGCAAGTAAATCTTTGAAAAATTCAACATTGTTCTTCGTTGGTTAGATAGGTATTTTTTTAAAGATATATCTGGTCTCTCTGGAGAATTGTAAAATTTTCTCAAAGTTATTTTCTAAGATTTTCTTCATAGTATCCCACACAAGGTCATGCTCATTTTTAAAAATCTTTTAAGCATGATATAATATGATACTTTCTCCAAAATATATTCAGAAATTAGACCCGCGATAGCATTTCATTCAGGTTTTTATAAAGTTTTTTTAAGGAGAAACATCAAGAAATTCCATTGAAAACTTTAGATGCACAAATCTGACGAATGAAACATCGAACCAAGCCGCACTTGTTTATTCTGGCTTTGCACACTTGCAAAAAGAGGCAGCTTTTCCAAATCGAGAACAATTGTTTGTTTGTAGGGACCAAGTCGGGCATTGTGGAAGTTATATTTGTATTATTTGATGTTTTTCCTTAATATGTTTATGGATTTTTCTAGTTTGCTCTAAAATTTCTATAGGATTGTTAGTTTTCTTCAAATTTTCCCACAAATTCAGTAGCATTTGGATTGTTTTTCCTGGGGTTTTGTCTGATGGATTTTGACAGATAGGGTATTGGTTCCCTTATTAAGCATGTGGCTCCCATTTTCATCCTACGAAAAACAAAGGATTGAAGCGCTGTTTGTTTTGTTTCTTATTTTTGTATTTTTTGTTGGAAGTGAAACACGCATGAAAACAAAAAGAACGGAATCAATCGGTGGCGAAATCGCTTGTTTTCGAATAGAATGAATATGGGAGCATGAGATTACTGATGGCACTCGAACCCTATTTCTCCCAGAATGCCCTGCGGATTGCTACACCGAAGATTTGTCTTCATAAACACTTCCGATATTCGAAGATGAGCCGCATTGGTTCATGAATCAATAAGTTCGTCGGAAGTTATCGAGTCGGACTCATCGTAGGCCGGACCAGATTTTCACCGTAGACAGATAAAATAATGAAGTTAACACGTCACGTAAACTTTGTTTAAGTCATGCAAGCTTTGTGTTATGATGGTGTACAATTTACATTGTATTGTATTTATTTTATGAAACGGCAACATGTTAGTTTTTAACTTTAAGTCATGCACATGATTCTTGTTCTTCTTATTCTCCTTATTTATGGCTCTACGTTCCCAATGGAACTTGCCTGTCTCTCTTCAACTTAGTGTTCTTCGAGCACTTCCACAGTTATTAATTGAAGACCTTACTTTGCCAGCCATTGAATGAATTTGTATAGGGTAAATCGGGGTAGTTTGGCCACCCTAAGCAAAAGTCGTTTTAACATGCAGAAACAACGATAAATCTCTCGTGCATCGTATGATCTCAATGATTCTGATAATACTACGCAAGATACATGAAAATATCAAAGTCAATTCGTGTTGATATGCCAAAAAAATTTTTTTTGAAAAAAGTTTCATTTTTTCATCGATTTTAAAACGTCGGGGTAATTTGAGCACCCAATTTTCAAAAAAAATTTTTTTTCGCCTAATGTAACACAAACTTAATATGCACCGATAGACAAAGAATTGTAGTGTGTCAACTTGATGTATACGGAAAATAAACTAATTTTAAAACCTTCTAATGTATTTGAACAAAAGGAGTCTTATGTGGTGTTTTTATTCAGCCCTCTTCGGGGTAATTTGGCCAACGTTTTTCAATTTTATTTTTCTAATTTACTGTGGGCTTAAACTAATTCGTTCTAACGTTTCAATGGCTTCCATATCAGACCAGTAGTTTATTATGCCAAGTGTCCATTATGCCAAATGACCGTTATGCCAAACGTCTTTATGCCAAATGGCCTTATGCCAAATGTCACAGACCCGTTGAAAATGATGCCTATATATATACATTTGAGTTATAACTCAAAAGTGATGAAAAGTCAAATGAGACTGATATGCGAGTGGGAGCAGTATTATACGTATACAAAATTATTACATTTCAACAAACTCTCTAATCTCGAGTGTGAGCGAAAGTTGAATGCATTTTGAACGCAATCTGAAACACATGCACGAAACTTGGCATATTGTCAGAAGTCAGAATATTGCTGTAACTGCTATCCATAATGGCAAATTTCATTATTTATGTTACCTATTTTATGTAATTATACAGCGCTAAAGATTACAAAGGATTTTATTTTGATGAAATGTATGATGAATTGTCCAATGTTCAATAACAAAATCAACTGTACAAAATTTCAGCTTGATCGTGGAAACTATATTTTAGCGCCAGCCGTTTCAAGTTTTCATACGATTTACTATGGGGAAAATCACTTTTTCGAAGAAAAATTGCCACAGGTTGCCCCTTAACCCATAAAAATAAATCGATGAATGATTTCTGTTGGAAATTTTACGAGGAATCAACCCTCCGAAGACCGCAAAGCGATAAAATGCATGTGGAAAAAGTTATTGGTTGAAAACCAAATAGCATGACAACGCCGTTGAACACGTAAGGAATAACAATAAATAATAAAATCTCGTAATTTTACCGATCGTGTTAGGCTTAATAACTTTTTCCAAGAACGTCGCATCGCTTTGCGGTCTTCGGAGGTCTGGTTCCTCGTGAAGTTATCTACAGAAATCATTCATCGACTTATTTTTATGGATCAAAGGGTAACTCCAAGCGATTTTACTTTAAAGAGGTAAATCAAAAATATGTATAGTTTTTCCGATCGATCTGAAATTTTGCACAGTTGATATGGGACCAAAATAAAATTCAAAAAGTATACAGGAGTTGGAGTTTTTCCATTCTTTATATTTTCCCATACAAACCGTGTCCCAGGCTAGTGTATACTATCCCCACTTGCATAACAACTGGCCATAGATTGACGGAAAATCATGAAGATATTTCACGTCTTTGTCCATTTACCCCTTTCGTTTCATTATTATATTGCCAAGGATAGTTCTTTCTAAACAAAACAATAAAATTTTCTTAAATAATATGTCATACCTTCATTAGTTACCGGTATAATTCGAAACAAGATGGGTCTTGAAGCTGTTAGCCTTTTAGGCTTTTAGTTTGCCTCCGGTAGATCACCTCCAGGAACAAGCTACAAGAAATATAGATGTAAGTACCGCTGTAACAAAATTTACCCGCGCTTTCAAACGCGGCTATCAAACTCACCATGGTTATGTTGTTCCCGTTCAGCAAAATCTGGTCCAGCTTGGTGATTCGCCTACCCTCGGAAGTGTTTTCGTACTCGGTCACATCCTCCAGCAGCATATTCACGAAATCATCGAATCCCAACAGCGTTCCGACGATTTCCTTGTCGTTCTTCATGATGATGTGTATCCGCGAACCGATGCACTTGTCCACCAGTTCTGGAAAAGCGATTACACTCGTTAAATCATCGATGTTGATGAAATTTTCAATACTCACCAAGAGGTAACAATGTAGACTGATTTGACACGGTAGCTTGGGCCATTTTATGAAGTTTTAACTACTAAAAATTAGTTACAAAATTTTTGAACTTGTACAACGCTTCTTTCGCACTCACGTTTGTTTACGTTTACATCGCAGGCTTTGTTTTGACAGCAGCACACCGGCTCGTCGGTCTTCTTTATCGATGATGCCGGTCGACGACGGCGACGCCCACCACGACGAATGACGACGCGGAGAGATTGGGGTGAAATGATTTACGCTTCATTCTTGCACGCGGTGGTGAAGGTGAAGATGGTTCTTTACGCATATGATGGCAAGAGGCGAGATAATTTTAGAATAATGATGAATAACGAGATTATCTGAACTAGGACAAATTGAAAGTAATTTAAACTCCCATCCATGTTCTAACGACAACGATCTATGTTCTGAGAACAAAGATAGGAAAGTCCGATCTTGGAACGTGAGAATGAATTGAACACACACGTGTTGGGCGCCTGGCTCGTGAACTGCAGAATATCGGCGTTAATGTGGCAGCTATTTAGGAGATATTTACGCTGGCCCAAAACTGTAGAACGCCATTCCGAGCGTTGGTCCCATCGCCAACACTTCATTCAAGAACCTAAATACCACTTCTAATGCGGTGGTGACAGGCAGAACGTGGAGTTACCTTCATAGTGATCGGGAAGCCTCTCGTTCGTCATAGATGTGAGGTACTAACAGAGGTCTGAGCATTGACTCGGAGCATTACCTTATTGGGCTCATGAGCTCAAGAAACATCAGAACCATGCGTTTCAATATCGAACGCATATCAGTCGAACAGGTTGTTGCATAGTCATTAATAAATCCACCAAATTCTTGTAAAGATGAAGAATTTTACACCAGCTGGTTGGATGGATTCATATGAAGCCGTCCATATACCACGTGGACTGAAAATTTATGGTTTTTGATCCCCTCCCCGTGGGCAAGCGTGGACTTTTCATTGACCCGTCCCCCCTTCGCAATTGTCCACGTGGACATAAAAAAAAGTTTATGCAATTCAGTATCATAATTTCTATTTTATATAACTCATTTTGGTATCATAATGGTCAATTTTTCCGAACTGGTTCATTACGCAACTGAAATGAGTTGCATAATGAAAAATAGTTGCATAATGTTCATAATGCAACTCATTTGGGTAGCATTATGAATATTATGCAACTCAAATGAGTTGTATAATGAAAAAATCATTGCATAAAATTTTGTATGGAACTCGTTGCAAAACTCGATTTTTTCAGCACTCTTCGTATTTATCCAACTCGGCAAGCCTCGTTGAATAAATGTACGACTCGTGCTGAAAAAAACAACTTTTTGCAACTCGTTACATAAATAACTATTTTAATTTCTAAAATAGGTGGAAAAAGTGGTTTTGAAAAGTTTTTTTTTGTCATCACGTTGTGAAAACGTCACCTTTTCACTGAGCAAAAGAGCGTTAAAACGGCCTACTTGTTTCATTAAAACGAAAGTGCCGAAAAGTACTACTTTTCGACACTTGTGCTGAAAAATAGCACTTTTCAGCACTTTTGCCAGCATTCTTTTTTATTTATTTTCGTGTATGTAATCAATAGTAGGATGAACTGCATGTTAAATGAGGATGATTGGCCATGACACTCAGTCGTGACTAGACTCGTTCTGCTAGAAAAAAAAATCCTATTCAAACCTCATTTTTCGTAATGACAAAAAATGTTGTATGTAACTCGTTGCAAAACTCGATTTTTTCAGCACTCGGCAAGCCTCGTTGGATAAATGCACGACTCGTGCTGAAAAAATCATCATTTTGCAACTTGTTGCATAAATAATTTTTTTTTAATTATTTTTTTTTTCGTAGTAAACAGTGTTTTAAATATAATTAATAACTTTATGAATTAGGGTGGGCGAGGCAAGATGGGTCACCTAAGGATGGATCACCATAACTTTGTAAATACAAATTGTATTGGTTTGTATTCGTCCGCTACTCTTTATTACACTAGTTAGCTATGCTAAAAGTCCATAAAAAGTTAATAAAATACAAAATATGACGTTAAACAAGCAATTTTAAAAAGTGATCGATTTTGCACCGTGATGGGTCACCTTTTAAGTAATTCACATTTTCTCAACGAAAAACGTCAAAATATGAAATTTGTTCGGCATTCATATATGCTCCATATCCATACTGAGTAAACAAGAGCTATTAGTGAACATTTCATAAATTTATTTGGAATATAAAAAACTTTACGATTTGAGTGGTCCTAAGGCGACTTGAAAATCGATGTTTTCACTAAAAAATTATCATAATTTTATGTTATAATTTTGAGCGTTCATTCCGCTTGATTGAAGTCATTTATGAGATAGTCTTGTAATAAAAAATAAATAACTTTGGAATGCCCCAAAAATACGTTCAAAATTGAAGGTGACCCATCTTGCCCCGCGGCTGTTTATATGGGGATTATATGGAATGTATCGCATAAGAAAAATGGCTAAAAATCTTTTAATTTTTTAATTCCAATGAGAGTGAATAATTTTTCAATCAATGCTCCAAACTTTTGTATATTCATGCTGGTCATCTAACAAAATTATTAACATAATCAAAACATAAGTAATGCGCCCGAAAATGGCACTGACCCATCCTGCCCCGCGACCCATCTTGCCCCGCTCCACCCTACAAATATTTTATGGCTTACAAGTTATTATTTTTTTTTTTTTACAAATGCAGGAGGGAAAACTTTTTTGAGTAACTTCTTTTTAAAGTCTTTCTCAAAAAGGCAAGAAATAGGTACCGTAAACTGGGGTGTAGTTGATCAGTGGGGTGAACCTGATCACTCAATTTCCCGCGGTTATCTTGGAAGTCGATAACCAACAGTTCTATTTTAACCATTCGCAATCCAATGACGTAACATTAAAATGGAATGGTAACTTCCTTGAAAGTCGATATTCGTGGGTGGGTGGGTGTGGTGATCCATCCTTAGGTGACCCATCTTGCCCCGCCCACCCTAATTCATAAAGTTATTAATTATATTTTAAACACTGTTTACTACGAAAAAAAAATCATTAAAAAAAGTTATTTATGCAACAAGTTGCAAAATGATGATTTTTTCAGCACGAGTCGTGCATTTATCCAACGAGGCTTGCCGAGTGCTGAAAAAATCGAGTTTTGCAACGAGTTACATACAACATTTTTTGTCATTACGAAAAATGAGGTTTGAATAGGATTTTTTTCTAGCAGAACGAGTCACGACTGAGTGTCATGGCCAATCATCCTCATTTAACATGCAGTTCATCCTACTATTGATTACATACACGAAAATAAATAAAAAAGAATGCTGGCAAAAGTGCTGAAAAGTGCTATTTTTCAGCACAAGTGTCGAAAAGTAGTAATTTTCGGCACTTTCGTTTTAATGAAAAAAGTAGAGCGTTAAAACCTCTTTTGCTCAGTGAAAAGGTGACGTTTTCACAACGTGATGACAAGAAAAAACTTTTCAAAACCACTTTTTCCATCTATTTTAGAAATTAAAAACTTTTTTTTTATGTCCACGTGGACAATTGGGAAGGGGGAACGGGTCAATGAAAAGTCCACGCTTGTCCACGGGGAGGGGATCAAAAACAACAAATTTTCAGTCCACGTGGTATATGGACGGCCCCATATGAATCCATCCAACCAGCTGGTGTAAAATTCTTTATCTTTACAAGAATTTGGTGGATTTATTATTGACTGTGCAGCAACCCGCTCGATTGATATGCGTTCGATATTGAAACGCATGGTTCTGATGTTTCTTGAGCTCATGAGCTCAATAAGATAATGATCCGAGTCAATGCTCAGACCTCTGTTAGTACCTCACATCTATGACGAACGAGATGCTTCCCGGTCACTATGAAGGTAACTCCACGTTCTGCCTGTGGTCACCGCAATAGAAGTGGTATTTACTTGAATGCAAGGTTGCGACCATTCATTTGCAAAGATTTACATTCATTTGCTATTATCTCAGTTCAGAATCATGCTATCGAAAAACAATGTATGGATGAATTTAACCTTGTAGTTTTATCTGAAAGTTTGCCGAATAACATTGGGGTCGCAAACGTGTACCAAAGTCGTGAGCGAGCTGTGAAAGCAACTCTTCACGCGGTGAATGTAAATTACATTCACTCTGTGGAAAGTTGCCTTCACAGCTCGCTCACGACTTTGGTATGCGTGTGCGACCCCAATATTCGTGGGTAATTGAGTGATCAGGTTCACCCCACTGATCAACTACACCCCAGTTTACGGTACATATTGTTGAGATATAAATTTCAATATCCAATACAAACATCTTAAATTTTGAAGGAAGCGACATAAAAGAGTTTGAGATATGAGCGAAGCCTGCAAATCTCTACAATCTACATGTATTGGAACATGGAACTTCGCAGTAGTTTAAAACCTTTGATATGAAACTTCGAGAAATCCATACAGAACGTCAATGAAGATTTTCTAACTGGAACACCAAAATTTGCATGGTCTACACTCCACTTTAAATCTCCAGAATATTCCTCGACAAAGAAAATTATGTAATTAAAAATTCTGATAACTTAAAACAAATTATTCGGTGAATCAACACCATGATTTTTTTCCTTCAAGAAGTCACTTCCAACTAAAAGACAATGTAAAATAAAAAAAAAATGTATGAAAGAACTGTTATTGAAGAGAATCTTCAAAGTACAAATTGTATTGTACTAAGCCATCTCCAGGGGTGGCGAAGTATCTAACACACACTGCGAACTCAGCAGTACCCTTTAATGTGGTAAAAATACCCTCTTTTTTGAGATATATGAAGCTGTCAAAATAAAGAGTATTTTGAAATTTTCCATAATGGGTGTTTTTTGCCCTCTTCTATGTTCAGAGTATGTACTCTTCAATGGGTGAAAACACTCTTAGTAATTCGCAGCAAATCAAAGCTTGTTCGCCTTCTGCCAGGTATCTAACGGTAAGTGTTAACAATTTATGTTAAATATAACTAAAAAGAAGTAAACAAATTTAATCCTATTATTTTCAGCCTGTTTCCCTATTGTGGCGAACTTTTGGCATCGAGGGAGAAGCTCGACATATTTTTCATCATGACAAATAGAGCTAAGTGCGAGACGAGGTTCGAGAAGAGGAATAAATTTAGAAAACTATTGTATGTTTGACATGATGATTATAATCAAACTGAATAAAGTAGTTGTATGTTTAAGTGTTTTCTTGCATTTTATTAAATTTATAAAATAATCTTAATTCCAAAAGCCTGCAGAAAAAAATAAAAGAGAGTGAAATTTACAAATAGAGCTAAGTGCGAGACGAGGTTCGAGAAGAGGAATAAATTTAGAAAACTATTGTATGTTTGACATGATGATTATAATCAAACTGAATAAAGTAGTTGTATGTTTAAGTGTTTTCTTGCATTTTATTAAATTTATAAAATAATCTTAATTCCAAAAGCCTGCAGAAAAAAATAAAAGAGAGTGAAATTTACCCTTTTTTCCCGTAGAAAATGATTTGCGAAAATGGGTAAACTTTACACGTCCATTTGACGTACAGGCGATGTACCCTTTAAAGAGTAAAGGCCGATTACTCTTTTTATGAGTTCACCTAGTTACTCTCGAAATGGGTGAAAAAGTACTCTTTTAAGAGTACTTTGGTTTCTCAGTGCATCTGTCTAAGCAGAATTGTAGCATTCTGGTCCGTCTGACTGGCTACCGCCGACTCAGCTACACTCAGGAAAATTACCTCATACTTAATGGCAAATATCCATGTGCCAAACCACATCCAAAGTATATGCAACCAATACCCGATTACGCAGCCAAATTAACACATGAATAGTATGTGCTCTAAATTGTATGAGTCGCTGCTGTATGGTGCCTCATCAAAAGTATGAGTCGCACTAATGCAAAACATTTGTTTACCCCCATTGCAAAAATCCAAGTCCCGGACACATAGAAGAAATGAAGATTTTTTCCCAGTGTATCACATGGCGAATCGTTCGTATCATTTGATATATGTAGGTAACTGTTCAGTTTTTGCGCAACTGCGTTTCCGAGTACTTGGTAAACACTTATTAAGTGGAACTGACTTCAGAAACCTGAATCTTCAGGATGTTCAGTTGTTCTTGACCCGTTGTGGTAAAGAGCTATAGGCTCTCTTTACGCTTTATGTGTCATCACAATGCCCTTTTCAAGACGCTGTGGGAACTCGTTGTGGTACGCTTATGCTCTCTAAAATAAAAACTCTCATTTTTGAGTAGCGCCCATGCCGCACAGGGACTGTGTTGGAAACACTCATTTTTTTAAATTGCTCGTACGCTCACATTTTTGCAAAATATCAATATTTTTCGGTGTTTGAAGGTGGTTTATAAACCCAGTGAGGTTGCCATGTCGAAATTATTGCAAAATACATGCTCATGTGAGCGTACGAGCAATTTTAAAAAAATGTGTGTTTCCAACGAGTCATGTGCGGCATGGATGTTTACTAAAAATGTGCAGGCCGAACACATTTTTGAGCGTAGCCGTTTTTGCGTGTGCGTGCCTAACGATCCTATTTTTTACCTGTCATTTTCCCTGTCTCACCATTTTTTCTTTCACTTCTCCCTGAGGTAAATGATGAATGAGCCTTTGCACGAATCTCGCCTACTGCTCACTCCCACAGAAAATTTGAAACAGCGCGCACAGTAAAAGTCAAATTTGACATTTACTGTTTGCGCTGTTTTCAAATGTTCTGTGGGAGTGAACAGGACAGGGCAAATTCGTGCAGAGGCTCATAGGCGCTTGTTCATGGCGATGGCACAAATTTCCCAAATGGAGGAGAACGTGCCACTGGAGCCGGCCTACCAGGGGAATACTACCGTAGCGCTATCTACGAATAAAAGTTGAACCTTCATTCACTAGTGTATGTTACTGATTGTATGCTGTGCGGATACCAAAACATTCACACACCACCTTCTCCTATGACAGTTCACGAACACTGTTGCATATAGCTTCCACCTTGATACGCTTGCTTAGAGTGCACCACTTGTCTTGTCGCTTGACGTCTACACAAAAAAAGACAAGAGATAGCATTTTTTTCTATTTTTATTCTTTGATGGAAAGCTGGAAAAACAAATCCGCTCTTGAAAAACACGTCCTTCGCGTTTTCGAACTCAGGACCAGGGATGAGAAATGTACTGGAAAAAACGGTTACCGGCTGTACATTTGACATTTTTCCACACGAACATCATAGGCCCAGCCAAACTCAAACTGTTCGAAAAATAAATGTCATCACATTTTTTTTCCTGCAGCCGTCTTCCTCGAAACGGTTTCCAAGCGCAAGAGCGCCAGTACTCGAGCACAACGACGACAAAAATTTCTGTCTCTCCCGTTTTCGTATTTTTCTGCGTTTCAAACCGCTTCTAGGCAAACTTCTTTACATGCATCACAAAGCTAGGAGTGTGCTCTAGCTATTTGTGCAAATCGATTTAAATTATTTATTAAAACAAGTGAGTTATTAGCAGTTGAAAATATTTGACATTTTTCGCAATCACCCGCCTCGGCATGACTGCTCATAAATATTTTCGTGGGGAAGCGAAAACCATCAAGCGTCTGCTTGACTGCCGTCGGCGCGGCGGCTGATGGTATTGGTGCTGCCGTTGTTTTGTTTTTATTTTACTGCCAGTATCGATGAACGGAAAAGAGAAAAAAGTATTTTTGCCATCCCTGCTCAGGACATGATTTTACACCAAAAATCGAGTTCGTAAATACTGTAAACTAGTAACCGTGCCCGTGTTTGTTCGTGACTACAGTCCTCCATCCTCGGCCGCGTCCCACATTTGCCATATCATTCTGAAACTGGGCTACCCACGACGACCTTACACACTGCCCTCATGGTCACTCAGACAACAATTCTGGTACCAGCTTTGCAGGATTGTTGTCTGGCATTCTCACAACATGCTCTGCCCATCGTATTCTTCCAGCTTTTACCACCTTCAGGATGGTTCACCGTTAAGTGCAGCGAGCTCGTGGTTTATCATTCGCCACCACACACCGCACGCACACCGTCAAAAATTGTCGTAAGCACCCGACGATCGAACACTTCGAGTGCTTGCATGTCCTCATCAAGCATAGTCCAGGTTTCGTACCCGTAGAGAACCCCTGGTCTGCACTCCGCCGTAGTTGGTACGCAACACCTTCCGTTCAAAAACTCCAAGGGCGCGTGCGTCCTCTGCACGTAGGGTCCATGTTTCGTGCCCATAGAGGACGACCGGTCTAATCAGCGTTTTGTAGATAGTTAACATCGTTTTACGGCGAACTTTATTCTATCGTAGAGTTCTGCGGAGTCCAAAGTAAGAACGATTTCCTGCCACAATGCGCCTCTGAATTTCTCTGCTGGTGTCGTTGTCGGCGGTCACCAGTGAGCCCAAGTACACGAATTCTTCAACCGCTTCGATTTCATCACCGTCGATATGAATTCGGGGTGGCGGGCGCGGTGATTCCTCCCTGGAGCCCTTTGCCATCTGGTACTTTGTCTTGGACACATTAATGACTAATCCAATTCGCCTGGCTTCACTCTTTAGTCGGATGTACGTTTCCGCCATCGTCTCAAATTTACGAGCAATAATATCAATATCATCAGCGAAACCAAGCAGCTGAACGGACTTCGTGAAAATCGTTCTACTCGTGTTTATCCCTGCTCTCCTTATTACACCTTCTAACGCAGTGTTGAACAGCAAGCACGAAAGACCATCACCTTGCCGTAACCCTCTGCGAGATTCGAAGGGACTCGAGAGTGTCCCTGATACTCGAACTACGTACATCACTCGATCCATCGTCGCCTTGATCAATCGTATCAGTTTATCCGGGAATCCGTATTCGTGCATAATCTGCCATAGTTGTTCTCGATCGATTGTATCGTACCTACGCCGATTTGAAATCGATGAACAAGTGATGTGTGGGCACGTTGTATTCGCGGCATTTCCGCAACACCTAGCGGATGGCGAACATCTGGTCCGTTGTAGCGCGTTGACCCATGAATCCAGCCTGATATTGCCCCACGAACTCTCTTGCAATCGATGATAGACGGCGGCATAAAATTTGAGAGAGTATCTTGTAGGCAGCGCTCAGTAGTGTGATCGCGCGGTAGTTCCTGCAATCCAGCTTGTAGATGGGACACACTTGTCCCCAACGTCAACTGAATCAACCAAACTGATCTACCAAATGCCAGGTTGATGACTCATCTAGCAGACAGAAATTAGTAGAGGATTGCAATTTTTAATATTTTTCCAAAAATTCTTGCACTAATTCCATAGGGTAGCGAACCACTTGGGCAGCAGCCGGTATTTTGGGCACTCTTCGCTATAACTCAGTCAATTCCAAACCAATTGACTTGAAATTTTGTACACGGCTAGATACTATACGTAATACGTATCTCATCGCGTTCCAAAAATTGTGTCAATTGGTTCAGAATTTGCTAAGTTATAGCAGAAAAGTGCCCCAAATAGGACCCCTGCCGAGATGGTTCCACTTCCCTACCAAAATTAATTATAGTTGTGGAATGTTTTAAAGTAACAGCTATTTACCCACAACTTCAATCACAATTTTGTACTAACGTTGCATTGTTGCCCACATTCCCCCGGCAAACAACGTGCACATGACACAATTTGCACAGGCGCACATGGCCCCGCTCTCGCGAGAATAATTTGCAAAGTTTACCTTTTTTTGTTGTAGATACATACTGAGGGTATCCACCAAGTAGAGTTCGAGTCGGTGTTGCAAACGGCTAGCTCCAAGTGGATACCGCGGCTACTCTCTTCCATTGTGTCGGCGACAGTCACGCCGTTCGTGTCGTCCGAATCCCGCTGTTCCGAACCGGAGTGTATTGACGGTGTCGCGTACTGTGCCATATATAGAGCAGCACTAAGTGAAAAACATGGCGCCCGAAGGTAGACAGCAGACACTGCTGGTAGTTTTTGGCTTCCTGGATGTGTTGAAATATCGTTAGCTGAATATAGCTCATCGTCGTGTAAGCCAAAGAAGATTATAATCGCGTTATTCCACGCAATCAATCCATCAGTATTTATCTATCCAGGCTTCCCAGTGAAAGTGCAACCTCAATCCCTTATTCTAACATAGTTAGGCCAGATAACGAAGGGTCTCTTCAGTAGCATACAACATAGGGAAGAATTAGTGTGGTGTTCTACTTGTCCCTTTAATTCCACCTGAGCCGTACACTCAAATAGTGTGTAAACAAGAAAGCAGAAAATCCACTAATTAGCGTGTTGCGAAATCGTGTTTCATGTGGTCAGAGCGAAGAGTCAGAAGTTAGGATTGCAGCAGTTCTACCAGCACCTGTGCGCGATCTATATCGCATATGCCACACCGCACAGCAGAATCAGCAGTGGCAAACAAAGCTAGGGGAAAAATCGATTCGCGTTGTCGGAGAAGAAAGTCAAACACCACCAGATCAGTGATATTTAATGGAAAGATGCATCAGCGGCAAGTGCAAGTTATCGTCGTCGTCGTCGTCGTCGAATGTCGATAAGGGAAAAAGAAAATCTATCATTCCCTGAGCTCGGTCTGTACTGAGAGGGAGGAGGTTCAGCTGTGTTCCAGTGTAATCCCCAAGTGAGATTTAACGAGTGCTATAATGAACGCAGACCGGAACAAACGACAGTATCGATCCGGCAACAATCTGTTCAGCGATGATGAGCTGGAATTATCATCGGTAGGTGTTCCCAAGCAACGCGAACGCGCATCTTGTGTCCACTGATGGACGATAATTATCATTATAGCTTGAATCATTCGCGATTTGTTAGGTATGGGTAGAATACAATTTTGATGAATCATATTCCGAGTCTCGAAGAGCGACTGAGGAAAATGTTCTGAGTAAAAGCTGCAATTATTATCACACAGGCTACGGATTGCCGTTCGTGCATTGTGTACTTGTGGCTGATCGATGTCTATGTAGTGTAGTGTCGGATTAGGCCGTACGTGTAAATATATTGCATAGTAGAACGATTTGTATGCAAACAACGTGCTCGCTTCGTTTACGTTTGAATTTCGGATGCTTTGAAAAGAGGGATATTTTTATGATGTCATTAATAGGCATTCCCTCTGCGGTAGATTGATTGTGGTTGACCAATCGCAAAAAGTTGAAATCAGCGAATCATTAGTAATAGTAATAACTATTATGAATAAAAATATCTTAGCTTTGTGATATCATTTTTGTTAGTAACATATACAATTATGAGAAACAAAGTAATACAATCATGATCGCATGACGAATGCTCTACATAACATTTTACATAATGAAAGATTACGTTATGCAAGAAACTGTTTCCTAAATATAATCTTTACATATTTAATATTATCACTTTCATCATAATAAATCATAAGAACCTACAGGTATACCTAACAAGTTCTCCTTACTGTGACCTTTGTGAAGAAGCAGAGATAAACACGTTCTACAAACACCAAAGATTGCTTATTTATACTCCTTCCCTGTTCCAAACTAATTGCAAGGACGTGTCCAGCACTATTATTTAATCTTTTAGGTATCAGTTGGATCACCAAATTAGGTACAATGTGAGAGTTTAATGTGTGCGTTGGATAATTGATAGTGATAAAACAGACTCGGACGTGACAATGATTTTATTGCCCTTTTCCGGCTATACTAGTCGTCTGAAATAGTATGAAACAGTATGTCTGAAATAGACGAAAAAACTTGAAGTATTTTTAGGCACAGTACGTTTAATTGGCAAATCTATATCTATATACCGTCAAGGAGCCATTCACCGTGGGGGCTCCATTCACCGTGTGCCTTCGAATGTTTTTTCATGATTTCCATATTATGATTGAATGATATGACAATTTCCCTTCAATTTCACCAATACAACACTAATGTATTGTTACCATGTCAAAACGCTCATTAGAAACATTTAAAAGTATCATTTTGACACTAAAGTGTGTTTACATGAAGCGGGTTTTTGCTCGTTCACTGCATTCATAGTGAAAAAACGCAAACTGCGCTAAGGTGATTTAAGCGATAAACTAAATGTAATAACGTTTTTATTCCACCAAGAAGCAATTAAATTCACATATTAGGTATGTATTTTGCATTACCGAAGTAAGTTTAACAAGAAAGTACGATTACTCGTACTTTTTAATTGAAACAAAAAGGCACGGTAAATAGGTACCCTAAAAATCAATGGTCTCCATTCACCGTGCCCCATATTGTCCCGTATATCTAGAAAAAATTGAAAATTTTAACATTCGTTTTTATAATAAAATCTTGCAAGTTATTACTTGAAATGAATTTAAACGAAGAAAATTCCCTTGGCTGGGTTGTTTTGATCATTTTTAAACAAAGTAGAATAAAATTTCTCATACACGGTGAATGGGTCCCTACTACCACGGTGAATGGTGACCTACCACGGAATTAGGCGACCCTACTACCCTTTACTAATTGTACTATATCACCAAATTTTGTGAAAATTTTTCTACTTCTGTGGATATTGCTTTAATTTTAACCTATAATGAATGCAATTAACCCTTCAGCGCGCGCGCTGTTGTAAAAAGTACAACACTACCAAAAAACCTCGCTTTTTGTATACAGCGCGAGCGCGGTGCAGTTTCGGTTGCTTGATGGCGCGCGTCCTGGAAGGTTAAGAGCGGCACCAACAATGTTTATAAGACTGGTGTCAAATGACAGCCCTTATTTGCCCCGAATCCTCTTAGATCCACGGTGAATGGTGCCTTGACGGTATATATATATAAATGAGTTTGAAATCCCTTTGAGGCAACAAAACTCACGAACGGCTGATCCGATCAGCATGACTCTTGCACGGTTCTATTCATATTCATGGTGGCTGTGTTTATAAGTAGAAAAAGTTATGAAAAACAGCTGAGAAAATAATAAAATGTCATATTACTGATTTTCATATGAGCGGGAACGAAATTCAACAGGATTGCAAGAAAACTAATCTAGAGTGCGGTGTTGAACACAACAGTTGTCAAACCACCACAACTATGCAAGACAAAGTTTGCCGGGACAGCTAGTTGAGAGATAAATTTGTGAAAAATATATCACTTGTTTTGGTGTGAATTCGAACCCACGACTCCGTTATCGCTAGTCCAGCGCTTTAACCAACTAAGCTACAGAACAAGTTACAACTCTGCAGAATAGAAAATCAAACTGGATTAGAAGCACCGCCCTAACCGGGTCCGTCTTTTACAACTTTATCTCTCTTTCGGCTCTCAGATGACAATCTTCCGCACTCTCGCCGCCCACGAACAATAAGTGTGCGGCAACCAAAACAAGTGGTATTTTTTCACAAATTTATCTCTCAATTTGCCAATTAAACGTACTTTGCCTTAAAATACTTTAAGTAAAAACGATGGTAGAACTTTGATATGTGCAGTCAGTATAAGCTTAGCTAGGCAGTGTGACTTCCAGCTTAGAATAGCACTAGGGTTCACCAATGCCGGTGGTAAGAGTTCATGGTAGGAAGGAATGACCAACAGGTTAAAGTCCCTTTGAAAAAAAAAAGATACGGACACCTTCTTCAGCCAGAGGCTGTACAGACTGAACGAAACTTAACACTAGACAACGGACACGACATACATTACGAGCACCAGTGGATACGAGGAAGAAACAAAGTCCCTTTTCAAAACCAAACATGGTAAGATGGTAACTCAAATTAAAGGTGTAAAGCGTCCTGTGCTGAGAAATGAATGATCGAAGAGGTGAAAAAGATACTCGACTGTTAACGGAGCTTGTGGGGGGCACCTGGGCACCCCTTGCAGTACTTTGTCCCTTACCGCGTTAATGCAGGGCTCTTGCTTGGTGGACCCCTTTTCCCGTGCAACTCGTGGGATTGTAATATGTATGACCTTAACCAATAATCTAAAAACAGTTAGTAGCGGCAGTAGCCAAGAAGCAGATTAGCTAGGAGAACAGAGGCAGTAGCAGGGATCTGCGCAGATCGGCCAGTGTCGGGAACCCCATTTCCTCCCCGGCAAGCTTGTCTGGAGAGATTGAGGACGGAGCGTGGTTGATTAGGGCCATCAACAACAACAGAGATGGGCTCTCTGCAATGGATGTGGCTGGGAAGCAGCTTGAATCCATCATCGGCTTTGCGTCTTCGAAGTGGAACATCAGCAATAGACCGTTTCTTGTTTTGCAAAAATGGAAAGGTTAAAAGTTCGCGTTATTGGAAAATGATCGTTTTAGCTAAAACATTATCGTGTCAAAATTTGAAATCCTTATCTCAATGCTCAAAAAAAATGTATAAGGCTAAAAAAACATGAATTACGCTGTTCTACTAGAACCGATGATTTTAAGACCTCATAGGCCAAAAATGTGCTCAGAATTGCGATATCTTCATTCGTTTTCAAGTTATTGAGCAAAATAGGAAAGGTGCCCTACGGGATCTAAAAAATGGTAAATAATGCTGATTTTTTCAGTAGTTTTTTGCCTTTTAACTAAAAACGAGTAGAGGTATCGTTCAATCACCAACGAATTGTTGAATCACCAGATATCTCTTCAACTTTGCCAAAGACAACACTTTCCTATCTGCTGTGGAGCCCTGGATAGAGAAGTTTGAAACTTTACTAGCGCCACCTAGCGGCGAGATCACAAACTAATTGTTGAATCATCAGATAACTCTTAACTTCCTGAAGAACTTTGCCGAAGACGACACTTTTCTATCTGCTCTGGATCGCGGGCAAGGGAAATTTAAAATTTTACTTGACAACTAGCGCCACCTAGCGGCGAAATCACCAACTAAAAGTTGAATCACCAGATAGCTCATTACTTCCTGAAGAACTTTGCCGAAGACTATCTATCTGCTCTGGATCGCGAGCTAGAGTTTAAAATTTTACTTGTCAACTAGCGCCACTTAGCGGCGAAATCATCAACTAATTGTTGAATCACCAGATAGCTCTTGACTTCCTGAAGAACTTTGCCGAAGATAACACTTTTCTATCTACTTTCTATTCTATCTGCTTTGAAACTTTACTTGACGACTAGCGCCACCTAGTGACGAAATCACCAACTAATTGGTGAATTATCATTGTTCCAAGTAAAGTAGATCTTGAGATATAACATGTGATATCTTATGAGCGCTTCTACTGGCGAGTGTACAGCAACCATTTCTACATAGCACCTCTAGCGGCCAAATTGCCAACTAATTGGATGTTAGTTGGCATAGTGTGGTAACTCTAGTACTACAACTTTGTCAAAGAAAGTATGGCGCTATCTTGTAATACGCCAAAGATATTCGTTCGCACCCCCAATAGGACATATCGGTGAAGTACTAGATTTGTAGTAATGAGCTGAATTTTATTATGGTGTGAAGGTCAATTCTCCGTTTCTGCAATAAAATGGTGCAAAAAGCGTGGGTATTATGATTCCTTGCCTAATTTGATGCTGTATGAGCAAAATTTTGGGCAACAGTGTTGTTGTTTTCTCCATTTCTTGCAACATAAACAACATACACCTAAACCTTGATTTACGTCCACTATTGGCCTAGCGAAATTCTACCGATAAAATAATGATCAAAATACACATTTTTATATTTTTGTACACTTCTCCTAATCACGAAGATGTTTTAAAAAATATAAAACTGTTGAGTTTGCAAATTGTCTTAGCGGTAGAATTTTTTGTCGCTCAGCCAAGCATGGACGTAAAAAAAGGACAAGGTGTAGTTATCCAAAGTTTTACTCAAACATCATCAAATTAGGCAAGGAATCATAATACCCACGCTTGTTGCACCATTTCATTGCAGAAACGGAGAATTGACCTTCTCATTATAATAAAATTCAGCTCATTACTACAAATCTAGTACTACACCGAACGTGCCCCATTAGGGAGCATCCATTAAGTACGTCACGCTAAAATTGAGAATTTTGGACCCCCTCCCCCCTTCGTACGGGTTTTTCCTATATCTAATACATTGCTTGTCATACTTTCACAAACCCCTCCTCCTATAACCGTGACGTACTTAACCCACGAGCGATCGCGCTGTTGTATTTTGTACAACACGTTGAAAAAATCTCGCTTTTTGTACTCAGCATTAGCGTGGTGCTGACGCAGGTAGTCAACCGCGCGAGTTACGGAAGGTTAATGGATGGTCCTTTAACCCTCCAACGCCCAGTGTCACCTCTAGGTGACACCTGTTTTGTTTTGATAGTTAAAAATCGAATTCTAAATCAAATCTTTTGAAACTGATTTTGAATGAAAGCTACACTAGTATACTTTGTTTTTTGGTGAAAGTGGTCCAGGTTAATCCGGAGTGACCACCGGGAACCGACTACAAGCAGAAAAAGACGATGTCCTATAATTTATCATTACACAAAAATGAAATAACATTTAGATTTAAACTAAACGTAATTTATATTGACTTCAGATGTGCTTCAATTTTATCTGGTGTTGTTGAAAGTTTTTTACAGTATGTTCTCAAAAATCCGATTTTATCAGTTTAGGCAAATTTTCGTAGATTAAATTAACTGAGCAAAATATTGAAATTGATTCAACATAATAACTGCAGGAAGCGATGGAGATTGATTGTAGGAAGTATAGAAAAATCATAAATGTCCACTGCTGCTATGGTTCTGGCAAATGGAACCGATTCCAGTAACCCCCAAATCTGTACCAATCGTGTTTTCAGTCAAACAGCAGTGATTATTCTCATTTGTAAAATGCAAATAAGCCAAAATAATTTTATTTCGTTGCTAATAAGCTGGCGCAGTGCGAAAATCTACCATGGACCAACATGGCCAATATGACACCCACCGGATGATCCGGAACATCCGTGAAACTGGTCAATTCTTAAAAATTGTGCTATAACGTCGCGATTTTTTTCCAAACTGATTTGTTCCAATAACCTAAGTATAAAATCATGTTTGCGACTGGTTTTTAAGCCAGTGTGGCCACTGAAGGGGCCTTCGGGCTATCCGGAACATCCGTAAAATGACCAACACATTCCAATTGTACTAGGGTTTCCCAAGTTTTTTTTTTCAAACTCATTTGTTTCAGACATCTAAGAATAAAACCACTGTTGCGAACTCAAAGTGACCACTGGATGGGCCTTTGAGGTATCCGAAACATCCGTAGAAGTGGGAAATTTATGAAAATTGTTTCAGATCATCGCGACTTTTTCGAACTCATTCATTCAATCTTAGGTTGAAATCAATGTTGCAACAGATTTATAAATCGGAGTCGTCACTGTAGGAATTCCTGGAGGCATTACTAGAGGAATCTCCGGAGGAATTTCCTGGAGAAACTCACGGAGAAATTTCTGGAAGAATCCATGGAGGAATCCCCGTAGGAAGCCCTGGAAAAATCTCCGGAGGAATTCTTGAAGGGATTTCCAGAAAAACTCCTGGAGGAATCTTCGGTTGAAATTCCTAGAGAAATCCCCGGTAGAGTTTCTGTTGATATTTCCTGTAAAATTCCTGAAGGAATTCCTCAAACGATTCCTGGAGGAATCTCCGGAAGAATTTCGAGCTATCCACAGAGAAATTTCTGGGAGAATCCCCGTAAAAAAAAATGCTGGAGGAATACCCGTAGAAATTCCAAGAGGTGTAGGAATCCCTGAAGCAATTTCTTGAGAAATCCCCAGAGGCATTCCTGGAGAAATCCTTTTTGGGGATTTCCAGTAAAATCCCCGATTAAATTCTTGCTGAATCCTAGGACGAATTCCTGGAGGAATTTTTGGAGAAATTCGTGGAGATATCTGAAATTCCTGGGAGAATCCCCAAAAAATTGTTTGAACAATACCCCGAGGAATTCTCTAGTAGTCACTTTCGATAATTCTATGGCAATTTCTAGCGCTACCGATCCCGCAATTTCTGTCAGGGAATCTTTCATCCATTTTTTCTGAGGATTTTTTTTATCAATTTCCACTTCAGTAATTCCTGCTGAGAATTTCTCCACCATCCTAGGTATTCTGTATAAATCCTTCGGGATTCACCGTATTTTGCGAGGAGCTTCTCAAAGAATCCAGAGAACCAGCTCCTAGAGAAATTTAACAAGAAGCTCTTGAAGGAGTCTAGAGAATGGGCAACTAGTCCATCATTTCCTTCCTTGAAACCTCCAGTAGGGTTTTCCGGTGCTTTCTTCACCACTTTCAGTCAAGAATCCTACTATAAATTCTTCTTCAGGAACTGGTGCAGTAATTCTTCCGATTAATCCAAATTTTATTTGCAGCCGCCGCAATGTCTAATAAAATCTCAATTGAGTATTGCATGGAAATTTAACATCAATTACCTCTCCGAGAAAGAAGAAAACGGCAACGAATGGGAATCAAAACAAACCACCGTAAAGTGTAAACATTCGTGTGAGAGGAAAGAGGACAGAAAGAACGAGAATGAACCTAACGTTCATTCGTGACGTCACCGTGCGCCTTTTGTCTTGCCAAGATGTGATGGTTTAACAACTGTTGAGGTCAATGTTCTCCATTTCACATGTTTGGCCCATCCCTGCTAAATAAGTACTTGTACGAAAATGCTTTATTTGGTTCAAACGTTTATTAGTCAAACGAGCCGGTTCTACCGATCATTTAGTCGTAAGATCAGTTCAAAAAATATATCAGAGAACTTCAACGTTTCTCAAACCTTACAGTAATATATTTTAACCGATTCATAACTAGTTTGGTTTTACCTTCTTGTCTCGTTGATCTATTATTCTTAACATTAACGCAACAGGGGGGCATTTTTTTTTTCTTTTCAAAAGTTTATCGGATTAGCGAGCCGGTTTTCCTTATCACTTATTTTGGTTCTATGTATAATCGTTCATCAAAATAAATTTTGAAAGTCCAACGGCTATCAAGCGGGACAGCAAAGATATTTTACCGGTTCATAAATTATTATTATTTTTTATAAACCGGTTCTCAAAATCATGTTTATTTGTCAAATGGGCATCCGTTTATTACCGTAATACGCAAAATCTCACCATAATACTAGTGAGATGAAATTCTTGATTTTACCGGTTTGAAAATAAACCGTTTTAGCGAACGGGTTTTCCAAATAACTTTTTTTTTTATTTTTTCTGGATGGTTAGGTTTTTACGGGTTCAAAAATGGATCGGATAAACCAACCGATTCAACAAAATACAATGTTTGTTGAACCGGTTAGTTTATCCATTCATGATAATATGTGGAACATCGGCATAATGCCAGTTGGATGAAATTCTTGATTTTACCGGTTCAAAAGTGAACCGGTTGAACAAACCGGTGCACACAACTACATATTTTATTCGTATGTTCAATTTCCCATAAAAATAAATTTAAAAAATGAACGATTCTCAATCGGTACAATAACATATTTTTTACCGATTCAAAAGCGAATCGGCAAAATGAACCGATGATGATTAACCTGGGCTTGTTAGGGGAATATCTGTAAATAAAAGAAAATCGGGTTAAGTACGGTTCCTTTGAATTCCACTAAGAATGAACCGGTTCGGCTATTGTACAATTCACCTCCCACTCAAAAAAATCTGTTATCTCCATTGGTTCCTCTTTGGGCGTTGAAGGGTTAAGCAAAATCCCATAATGGCTGGGATTCCTACAACTTGGGGTGATACACAAATTATGTCACGCAAAAATCGACATTTTTCAACCCCCCCTCCCCTATGTCACACTTTTTGTATGGGACCTCAATATTTTTTGTATGTGTTGTCACGTTTTGCAAACCCCCCCTAATAACGTGACGTAATTTGTGTACGACCCCCGTGGGTTCCTACTGCACCCTCGAATCAACCATGTAGTAGGAGTCTAGACTGTATGCTGCACACGGCAGTTTAGACCCCTTAAGGGACGACTTAGCATTACGATAAGGACTGCAAATTTTGACAAGATCATTTTTTAGATTATACGATTTTTCAATAACGAACTTTCAACATTTCCAATTTTTGCAAAGATAAGGAACGACCTCAAGCTGGCCCTGCTGAGACTTCGTTATTCGAAGATGGCGGCCAAGCAGGACCATGCTAAACTCATGGCAACTGCGGCAGCAGCAGGGCACGTGAAGCTCCCAAGAAACAATTTTTACTTTAAGAAATTTTTCTCAAAGCAACGTTGTTAAGATGCATGTCGCACTATATTTGAATAATTTTGAAATAAAACTATTCTTCAACTCTTGTTCGCCCAAAAATGAGAATCTCTTCAACATCAACAGCACAATGAAATGAATGTTTATTCAATAAAAGTACATCGTTTTTTAAACTCTTGTTCAACGTTTGTTTAAACCATCAATTATTTACACAAATATCATAAACATTTTTTAAACAACGTTGTTTGACACTATTTGTTTAATCGTTTAAGAATGGCTTCAGGTTTAGGTTGTGCATTAGCAGCAAAGTGCATAATACCAAGCTTTCTTCGACATTTATTCCACCACAACAATTAAAACATGCTGGCAGTGGCGTAGCAAGGGGGGGGCGGAGGGTGCGGTCCGCACCGGGCCCCCGAATCTAGGGGGCCTCCAAATCAGGGCAGGTCTAGTGTTATAAACCTTCCCTGATTTGGAGGCCCCCTGAATTCGGGGGCCCAGTTTGAATAAAGTTCTGTGATTAGCGAAAGATTCCTACATTCGTATAAGTTAAATACTTGCCGATCTGCTGATAGGTATGTAGGGGCTTCTTCGTGATTATCAAGAGATTTTGGAATGGGGAACACAGATGGCTATTTTGATGTTCTATTATTAACAATTATAAATGTACACACTATATTCATGTAGTTTCGTTAGTTTTGTTTATATTAATTTGATGACTACTCTTTGCACCTGCAGGAGCCCCAAAATACAATAAAAAATGTGTTCGAAACCAAATTCGAAACGTACGAAGGGGGGAGGGGGGTCGAAAACTCCCAATTTTAGCGTGACTTACTTAATGGATGCCCCCTATTCAGTACCGATATGGAAGTATAATTCATGAGCATTATGAAAATGTTCCTGATATCCTAACCACAGAACCAAACATAGGTGTTGATTTAGCATAAAATAGCAGCTGAAATTCAGGGGCCCCATTTATCAAAATTAAGAACTGAACGCATGTTACGTTCTTGAAGGGTTTCTGCGGGAATTCCTTCCGGCAAGAATATATTTTTCGATTTATCAGGCAGTTACTTCAAAGACTTTCACAAAAATTCCTCTATGGTTTACTTCAGAACTTTTTTCAGGGATTGCTTAAGAAAACTTTCTAAGAATTGGTTTACGAATACTTACAATGATTGCTTCAGGAACTCCTCCTGACATTTCTTCAAGAATTTTTTCAAACAATTATCAAGAAATCCTTCAGAAATTCCTTTGAGATTTTTTTGTAAGAATTTCTTCAAGCAGTCGTTCAGAAATACCATTTCGGAACCGTTCATAAAGCCATTCAAGGATTAAATCATGAAACTCTTCAAGAAATCCTTCAGATGAACCTCAAGGAATTTCTTCAAGAATGATTTTAGAGATTTCTTCAAGAAGGAATCTTGCAGTAGTTCCTCATGGAAAATATATTTGATGATTTTTTGAGATTTTTGAAGCCATACCCGAATGGATCCTTGGGAGATTTTCCAGAGAAATTTGAATGTATTCACGAAGGAACTCTTGTTGAAATGTCTGTAGGATTTTTTGCAGAAATTTCTAAAAAAAATCTTTAATAATCGCCTAGATGAATTCTAAGATGTATTGGGTTGATTTTGGAGGTATATTTGATGATGTTCTGGAAGGATTACTACAGTACTATGAAGTAGTACTACAAGTACTAGGTGTACTATGAGTAATTACTTAAAGGATTCCTGAAAAAATCTGTAAGCAAAGGGATTTTTGGAAGAACTAATTATGAAATGCCTAGATAATTTCTCAAGAAATCAATGACGGAAACCCCAAAGAATTCCAAATTCTTTGGTGCAAATAAAAAAAATCTTCAAAAGAATTTCCACATGAGGCCTTGGGTGAATTTCTGTAAGACCCCCTGAGGAAATTTGTGCAGGAATTCTTTAGGGATGAATGTGTCCATCCTTGTAGGGTTATCTGAAGAAAAACTTCGAGAAATCCATGAACGAATCTTTATACGTAACTTGAAAAACAAAATCCTTGTTGAAAAGATTAAATTTTTACTGGAATTTCTTAAAAGATTCTTGAACGAATTGTGAAATAGGACTTAAAAACATTGCCTAAGGAATCTTTGAATGATTTTCTACAGAAATTATTAGAGGAATTTATGAGGAAATCCCTGCAGGTATGATTACTAAAGAAATGCTTGAACAAATTCTTAAGAAATCCTTGAAAGGACTATTCCTCGTATGAGGCAGTGCAAAAAGAACCCTTGAAGAAGTTTCTAAAAAAATCTTGAAGGAACTCCAAAGTATTCCTCTGAAAAAAATGCTGAAGAGAACATGTGGGAATCATTTGTGGATATCTTTAAGAAACTCTTTATAGAGTTCTTGGGATTACATAATACTGAAGAAAATCCTTCAAGGAATTGAAGAAGAAGTTTCCTAAGGAATCGCTGTTGCAACTTTCGCAGAAAATCTTCGAGGAATTTGTAAAGAAGTCCTTGAAGTATTTCCCAGATGAATCGTAAAAGATATCCAAGAAAGAGTTCTTGGAGCTCCGCACTTGAGAAAAAAAATATTGATGAAATCGATAGAAACATTTCGTTAGAAGTTTCGTGAAAGAAATCCGGACGAAACTGGTGTAATCGCTAAAGAAACCGTTAAAGGTATCAATAGAAAAAAAAGCTGTTAAAACCTTGGAAGAATGAATTGAGGAATTCCAGTAGAATCTCTTGGAGCAATTCCTGTGAGATTTTTTACATCATTTATTACAACTTTTGAAGTATTTCTTCGTTTTTTATCTTTTTCAGTAATTAATTCGGAATCCCGTGTACAGATTCGTTAAGGAATATCTTTAAACATTAATTTGAGAATTAATTCGGCTATTGCTCTGAAAATTTCCTTTGACGATATATTTGATTAATTGTTAGGCATTTCCTTTGGAAACTTCTTCAACTAATTCTCAGAAATGCTACAAAAATGGCTTCTGATTTTTATTTCTACGAACTTCTTTAGATTTCTATTTCTACGAAAAATTTGTTGGGAATTCCGTCTGCTACTTTTCACTGACTTTTTTTGACAATTCGTTTGAGAAAATCTCTGGTAATAACTTTCGGAATAACTTTAACACTTTCTGGAAATTTCCATGCCAATCCCTACGGGAATTGATTGGGTAATTCGTTTGGCATTTTTTTTGGTAATTTATTCTGTGAGTTACCTGAAAAAAACTTTCAAATATCTTTTGGCGTTTTTTCAGCAAATTCTTGGGAAATGCTTTGATTGGATTTGATCCGAAAGTTCCTATAAGAGTATTCTTGGAATTTTCTCTGCAAATGTTATTGAAAACTATTTCGGCATAACTCTTTTGGAATTTCTCGGCAATAATGTTCAAAGTTGAATTAGGTTATTATTTTTGAAAATATCTTTGACAGAACTTTTTGAAATTCTTTGGGTTTGGAAATTTATTACGGGATTCAGCAATTTCTCTAAAAGTTCTACCAGCAGTCCCTTTGCTCATATACCTGACAATTACTATTGTAATTCTTCCAATAGCACAGCGTAACAAAAATTAACTTTTGGTCTGTCTCAAGAGCAAACTAATGTGTCTCTGACAGATTTTGGGCCCAGGTTATGTTAGGTACGATACAAACCACCCTCCAAAAATTGCATGCAAGTTTACATATTAACATAAAATGCTTAAATCTTTCAAATTTGATTTGATAAAACGAAATATTTTGCGTGAGTCGTAAATTTAGATGTCAATTGACCATTTTACCTTTTAATTGCTTAAAAAAATATTTCCATGCTTAACGGCTTGCAGTCAAAAAAGCCCAAAATCGCATCTTTTGCCCTATAAATTGGGCTCCAAATTGTGGCGTCCTGAAACAAATCTGAGCCCGGATTCGGATTCAGCGGCCCAAAACCTGTCAGAGACACATACAGGTACTTTGAAAATTAATTAGTCGATTCGTTTGTAAATTTAAGTGGCAACTTTTAAAAGCTTCTTCGGTAATTCCTCTGTAAATTTCTTCTGATAATTCTTTATTAAATTCCGTCTGTTATTACTTTTGATGTTCTATGAGATACATCTTTGCAAATTATAAATAAATCCACGAATTTACAACGGAACGACCGAGAAAAATCTCAATTACCAGAAGAAATCACAAACATTTTCCTAAAAATGTATGAAGAAATTTCTATAGAATTTCTAGTAGGAATTTCTGTGAGAATTGAAAGATTTTTTTTGAGTTTCTAAAGTATTCATTGGAGGAATTTATGAATCCTTGAATAGGCTTATTGGAGAAATTTAAAAAAAAAAATCTAGCAAAAACACTCAATACATCCCCTGGAGGAAATCCTATGGAATTTCTTGGAGGAATTTGTGTAAGAATCTCCGGAAAACCCTTGCAGTAGTAATTAAATAAATACATGAAGAAATCCTTGCATAAAAAGACCCCAATAGATTTCTTGTACAAAATTATTTGTAAAATACTTGGAAAAAATCAGTTTAGGAATGAATGAATGAAATCAATTAAAGAAACTCTAGGAGAATACTTGAATAAAATCTGAACGAATATTCGGACAAATCGCAAGAGAATTACTAAAGAAATTTCTGGAAAAAAACCTGAAGGAATTTTGGGAGCAATTTCTAAAGGCTGCCTTAAAGGAAATCCTTAGAACATTTCCTTCAGACACGAATGCCACTACCAAACGTGGTAAAGTGTCTTTAATAAATAATAATAATAATAATAATAATAATAATAATAATAATAATAATAATAATAATAATAATAATAATAATAATAGGTGGGAGCTCAGGTAAAATAACTCCTGGGCGTCCATGAAAAACCACCATTTGAGGAGTGGGAGCTCAAGGTAAAATATCTCCTGGGCGACCATGAAAAACCACCCTCGGCGAGCAGCGGCGCTTGAGCCAAGCTATTTAGCACTGTACTTGGAGTAAATGCCAATGCAGAACCCGTAGCTTCCGGGAATGAAAGCACACCCATATGGAGACACGAGCTAGACGAAATAGAAGAATGCGATCGCCCGAGGAGGGAGCCCCTACTGGAGCTGGTCCTGGAACGGGGGACAGAGCGAGCGGCCAGCGGCTGGAAGAGGAAGTGGTGCAAGAGCGGCCTTCCAGTCAACGGGCACAGCCCGTACCACGAACGCAGAGCAGAAACGGCAGCAATAGCAATCACCAAGGCCATGCTGCACCTGCCAATGTTGCTGTGGCTGATCGACGTCAGTCACTCACGTTAGCAGGCGGCCGACGGCAGCGGATCATGTGGACGAGGGAGATGAATATGTACGTGATCCGCTGCTATTTTGTCTGCACGAGGATGGAGACGGACATGTCCGGCAGATCAGGGATGCTGGAAATGTTCAACGAGAGATTCCCTCGCTTTGCGAACCAGCTTGACTTGAACAAGCTGTACACACGACAGCGAGCAATTATGTCTCATAATATGCTCACAGCTGCAGAAGTGGAGTGCATCAAGCTGGAAGCGCAGAGGGAATTGGGAGAGGAGAGGACAAGATCGAGCGATACGTCGAGAAGGAGTTCTGATGGGCTGGATGCATCGAACGCGAGTGAGAGTCGTGATACGACTGCACCCACTGCTCCAGGACCAACAGCGGATATGCAACGACAGCAACTACGAGACGAACTAGCGCTCCACATGGCCACAGCAGTCACGCAGTTCCGTGGGACAGACCCCATGTCCCGGCACCGAATACCAAAGCTGCGGAATTCCTATCGGTTAACAAGTGCAGTAAGCATCCTAAACCAGGATATTTTGCCACAATACTTGGAGGCCGTACAGCACCTTGAGGATCTGCAGTTTAAGGTGTATTCAGATGCGGTGGTTGTTGTCAAGACGTTGGGACTGCGGACGCGCCCGCAAGGCGACGGTGAAGGTCGCACACGCCCCAGCATACAGAAACCCGCGTGGATGCGACGTTTGGAGAACCGGATCGCCACATTGCGGACCAAGATTGGTCGATTAACACAGTACAAGCAGGGGAATCGATCAACGAGGCTAGTTCGTTATGTTGCTGAAATTGTGAAGCCCGCAGAACTCCGAGATCTCACAGAAGTCAACATTACGGAGATCCTCGACACCCATGTACAGCGGTTGAGTGCTCTTGCGAAACGATTGCGGCGTTATGGAGAATGTTCGAAGCGGAAGGAACAAAACCGGATGTTCAACATTAACGAAAGAGAGTTCTACAACTGCATCCGAAACAACAAGCCTGACTATGGAGAAGGCCTTCCGGAGATTGGCGAAGTCACACAGTTCTGGGCCAATCTATGGGAGAACCCTGTCCAGCACAGCGACGATGGGATGTGGTTGGCAGAAGAAGAGCGACAGTGTAATGGAGTTGGAGACATGACCGCGGTCGTAGTAACCGCTCAGGATGTACGCGAGGCTACCCGGTATACCAGAAATTGGGCTGCACCAGGACCCGATTTCGTGCACAATTTTTGGTATAAAAAGCTCACGACGATCCACGGGCGGATGGCGGAATGCTTCAACATGATGCTAGAAGACCCCACGCAGCTACCAGAGTTCATTACCAGGGGTATCACTTATCTTCTGCCGAAGGACCAAAACACAGCTGACCCAGCAAAGTACAGACCAATAACGTGTCTTTCGAGTCTGTACAAAGTGCTGTCGTCGGTGATAGCGAGGAGGATACAAACCCACTGCGATACCAACAACGTGATGACCGAAGAACAAAAAGGGTGTCGCAAAAACACGCAAGGCTGCAAAGATCAGGTCATTATAGATGCAGTCATTGTGGGTCAAGCCACCGATAAGCAGAGGAACCTGAGCATGGCGTACATCGACTACAAGAAGGCGTACGACTCAGTGCCGCACTCGTACCTTCTTAAGGTGCTGCAGTTGTACAAGGTAGACGGGAACGTCATCAGGCTGATGCAACACGCGATGGGGATGTGGAGCACGTCCCTACAAATCACCGACGGAACAGCTGTGTTGCGGTCCAGAACTCTCAGCATCAGGAGGGGTATATTTCAAGGCGATACCTTCAGTCCGCTATGGTTCTGCCTTGCAATGAACCCCCTCAGCAGAGCACTCAACCAATGCAACTATGACTACCAACTGAAAAGTGGGGGAAGGAGTACAAGAATAACCCACACCTTCTTTATGGACGACCTGAAGCTGTTTGCGGAATCAGTACAGAGGCTGCATCAACTGTTGCAGCTTGTGACGGTGTTCAGCAACGACATCCGGATGGAGTTTGGAATTGACAAATGTCTTTCAGTCCATCTTCGCCGGGGTCAAGTAGTGGACGCCAGCTGTTTCCGCGTCAACGAACAGGAGGAGATTCGGAATATGGTTGAAGGCGAAGTGTACAAGTACCTCGGCTTCCTGCAACTTAGAGGTATTCGCCATACAGCGATCAAGAAGGAACTGCAGGACAAGTTCTTGCATCGTGTCAACTGTGTTCTGAGGAGCTTTCTGTCAGCCGGCAACAAGGTGAAGGCGATCAACACGTTTGCTGTGCCCCTGTTGACCTACAGCTTTGGAGTGGTAAAGTGGACCAAGACTGACCTCGAGGCGTTAGAACGAGCAGTACGAGTGGCGTTCACCAAGCACCGCATGCGCCATCCAAAGTCGTCCATTGAGAGAGCCACCTGCCACGCGCAGTAGGAGGAAGAGGCGTCACCGATATCCAGGCACTATGTGTCTCCCAGATCCAGCAGCTGCGGGCATATTTCGTAGAAAGCCAGAACCGTCACGAAATGTACCGCACTGTATGTGAAGCTGACCACGGTTACAGCGCCCTGCATCTGGCGCAGGAGGATTATCAGCTGAACTGCGACATCAAGACCGTCGACGAGATGATCGTAACGTGGAAGCAAAAGGAGTTGCATGGGACGCACCCCCATCAACTGGAACTCGAGCACATCGATAAGGCGGCGTCAAACGCGTGGCTGGTGCGGGGTGACCTGTTCTCAGAAACAGAAGGTTTCATGGTAGCCATCCAGGACCGGGTAATTGCGACGAAGAACTATCGGCGGTACATATTGCACGAGGACGTGGAGGACCGTTGTAGGAAGTGTAATTCAGTAGGGGAAACGATCGAGCATGTCGTTGCAGGCTGTTCAGTGTTAGCTGGATCAGCTTACCTCGATCGTCACAACGAAGTTGCCAAGATTGTGCACCAACAGCTTGCTTTAAAGCACAACTTGGTTGACAGATTTGTACCCTACTACAAGTACCAGCCGGACCCGGTTCTGGAAAATAGTTGCATAAAGCTGTACTGGGATCGCGAGATCATTACGGACGTCCTCATTCGTGCCAACCGGCCTGACATTGTGGTTTTCGACAAAAGGATGAAGCGAGTAACTCTCATCGACATCGCTGTACCGTTAGACCATAATGTCCAATCAACGTTCTCCGGCAAGATAACCAAGTACCACGACCTAGCGGAGGAGTTGAAGCAGATGTGGCACCTGGAGGACGTCCGTATAGTTCCGGTTGTCCTCTCGGCAACCGGAGTTGTCCCTAAATCTCTCCTGAGGTCCCTAGACGAGCTGGAATTGAAGAAGGACCTGAACAGCATCCTGAAGGCGGTGATTCTTGGAACCTGTAGTATAGTTAGGCGGTTCCTGAATCATCACAACTGAAAGTACATCCAAAAGCAGACTCATTAGGATAAGCTAAAAAACCGGCTAATGAGATCCACAGAGCCTAATCCCCTTTGGCATTCCGATTGCCCGGGGTAGGTGAAAGTTTCCAGCAATTTTTGCTGAGAAGTGCCAAAACTCTATAATAATAATAATAATTAGAACATTTCTCAAATCCTTGGAGAGACTTCTGGAGAAGTTATTTGTTTTGATAAGATAAGATATCTGTTTCTTTAATATTTAGCCATTTACGCTGCCATTTTTATCCCACTCAAAACAATGGAATGAAGCGTTTTTGTTCTATTTCATATTTTTGTATATTTGTTAGAAGTGAGCTCGGATTATATAAAAAATAACGTAATAATTCTGGAGGAATCAATCATAAATTCTGGAGAAATATATTTTTTTTTGAAAAGTGCCCAGAGGAATACTTGCAAAAATTCCTGAAGGAACTCTTGAGAAAACTCCTAGAGTTGATGGATATTGAAAAATTCGTTAGAGGAAGTCCAGAATGATTTTTCGAAAGAATTCCTACAAAACTCCTACAGAAGTCCATCTAAAAATTTAATTTAATTAATTTAATTTAATTAATTCAATTTTTTTAGTAGGAATCCTTGGAGATTTTGTTTAATTAATGGAGAAATCCTATGATGAATCTCTTAGTAAAACCTTAGAGAAACTTCTTGAAGAATCCTTAAATTTTTTTTTTTGGAAAAGGGAATTTTTGGTGGGATTTCTGAAGTAGTATTAGGAAGTAATTCTTAAGAAATCTTTAAAAGGACACTAAGATAAGTGATGAATGCTTGAGGAAATTCCAAGTTCAATTATTGGAGAAATATCTAAAAGAGTTATTTGAGGGAAGAATTGAGAAATACTTGAAGAATCTATGGAAAATCACCAAAGGAATATTAAGAGGATTCTCTGAAAGAAACGGAAGAATGTTTAAAGAAACCCTAGAAGGACTTCTCTTCCTCTGAGGGGATCCCGATGTAATTTCTTGGAAGAACATCTGGTTCTAAATGAATCATTGATGATTTTTTGTAGCATTTTTTTCTGGAATTTTGAAAGAATACTTTAGATGATCTTGTAGATGAATCCTCAGAATATAATTGATAGATTCTTGAACTGATATTTCGAGAAATACTCGATGAAGTCTTTGCAAGAATCTTTTGAATTACTCTGTTGTATTTTGAAAACATTCCTGCATGTCTGAGGTAAACCAGCCAAGGGACTGAAAGCCTCATTAATAAGGCTAATTATAATAATATCATTCCTGAAGGAGTGCTTTTAGAGGAATACTGAATGATATCCTTGCATTTACAACTTAAAAGTTTCTTGAATACAAATTATTCTCCAAGAAAAATTTCCTAAAGAAAAAAGTTAAGCAATCTTTAAAAGCGTTTATAAATGATTATTTGGTGCTATTTCTAAATAAATTGTTAAAACATTTTCAGCATAATTCTAATAAAAAAATCATAAAGGAAAACAGAAAATAAGATGAAATAGATAATTTTTAACCTTCCGTTGGCCATCACTGCCAGCATCACTAGAATACTGAGTACAAAAAGCGAGATTTTTTCAAAGTTTTGTACAAAATATAACAGTGAGATTATTCGACAGTTAAATGTATAGATTTATCATTGTAAAATATGTACATATTATGTAATTTTCATGGGGGCCTACCAATTTGCTTCCGCACCGGGCCCCCAAATTCCTAGCTACGCCACTGCATGCTGGTGTTATGACACATCTCAAACGGATTTCATTTCTATTAATAGATATGATTTTACAACTGGAGCAAAAAGGTTTCTCAAAAGTTTCTTCAATATCATTGTAAAAATAAAACGGCAAAAATAATGGTTACTTTCTATATTTCTGCATTTGTATGTAATCTGGAATATCCTTTTCTGATCATATACCTACAACATCATCATTTTATTACATTTTATGGAACAAATCACACCAATGGAAAGACTTGAACTCGGGACCTTTTGGTTGACAGTCATCTGCATTCGCTCGGCTTCAATCAGAATTACATGAATCAGCAGATTTAAAGCAGCATTTATATTCAGATCCTGAGTTGAATACCTTGGCGTACATACATATGCTGCTTAAACATTGCTTAATTATTTTATTCAACAAATTATCTTCATGAACATTGAAGCTGATCAATGTTTGAATAATTGTAACTGCAACGTTTAATCATTAGGCATGTATGCTGATAAATGTGTCAATCCATCAGTCATTCACGGTGTTGTTTGTTGTTGTGTCACAAAGTTTCGTAAATCATCAAACACATTTTTTATTTGAACGCCTAAACAACATTGGCGTAGCTAGGGGGGGTTCCAGGGGTGCCTGGCACCCCCTAGAACCAATTTGGCACCCCCTAGAATTTTTCCTTGGCAGTCACCTAAAATTTAAAACTTACCACAATAATTCAAATATTTTTAATGGGTCATTTGAAAAAAAAAAAACTTCATCACACCCGGAAATACTTATATACCTGAACAATCTCCATGGATTCCTCTAGTAATACCTCTATCTATTCATATAGTGATTTCTCTAGGTTTCCTTTATGGATTCCTCCCTATATTTATTCAATAAACTTCCCTTAGAATTCTCCAGGCAGTCCAGGTGGGGTTGTACATACTAGAAATTTCTGCAAAGATTGGTCCAATAATGTCTCCTAGGATGTCTTTGGAAATTCTTATTTTGACACTTTTCGGAATTCTTCTAGGGATCCCTCTGAAAATGTCTATTGGGATTCCTTCAGGAATTCCTGTTGGTAGTATTCAAGACAATCTTCCTGGGATTCTTTCAGAAGTTCCTCCAGTGATTTTTCCAGGAATTCCTTCAGAGATTTTATTCAGAGGTTCTTCCAGAAATTTCACATGGAATTCCTCCTGGAGCTTATATTGGTCTTCCTCTGGGAATTATGGCTAGGATTCCTCAAGCAACTCCTGCTGTGATTCTTCCAGCAATTTCTCTTAGAACTCCTCCAACTTAAAACTCACTGTGGTACCTTCAGGTATTCTACTAGGGAAGTTGTTCCGGAAATTCTTCCGGAAAATCTTCCTGGGATTTTTCTAAAAATCCCTTCGATGATTCTTCCAAAGATTTCTTGAATGATTTATCCAGAACTTCCTCCAGAGGTTCTTCCAGAAATTCTACAGGGGATTTCTCCAAAAACTTCTATTGACCTTCCTCCACGAATTCCAGCTGGGATTCTTCAAGTAATTCTCATTAGGACTCCTTTAGAACTACTTCTAGGGATTTCTCCTGGCATACTTACTTGCTGCAATACTTTCGGGAAATCTTTCTGAGATTTCCATAGATTCCAGAAATCCCTCCTGCAATTCCATCAGGGATTCCTCCAGTATACTTCTACCAATTCTTTTCAGGAGAACTGTAGGTATTCCTCCAGGAATTTGTTAGAGGAACTTCTCTTAGGATATCCGGGCATTCCTGATTCTAGGATATCTGTTGAAATTATTTCTATGATAAATACCTCCTGGAGTTCTAGAAATTCCTCCAGATATTCCAGCTGGGATTACTCAAGCAGCTCCTGCGGTTATTCCAGTTATTCTTCCTGCTCCAGAAATTCAAAGTGTGGTACTTAAGAAATTATGCTACAGATTCTTTTAGAGATTTCTCCTGGCTTTTTCTGAGATCTTTCCAGGCAAACTTCCTGGAATTCTTGCAGGAATTCCTTTGATTGTTCTACTACGGATTTCTCCAAGGACTCATCCAGGAATTCCTTCAGAGATTTTATTCAAAGATTCCTCCAGAAATTCCTCATGCAGAAACTCCTTCCTCCAAGAATACCTCAAACACCTTTTCCTGCGGTTCTTCCAGCAATTTCTCCAGAAATTCTTACTGTGATATGCCCAGAAATTTTTCTAGTGATTCGTATACAAATTGATCCTAGCATTGTAGCTAGAAGTCTTCCGGGAAATCTTCCTGAGATTCCTTCAGAAATTCCCCCTGCGATTCCTTCAGGGCCTTCGCAATAGATTGTTCCAGAATAGCTCTACCGGTTCTTGCAGGAACTTCTCTAGGTATTCCGAAGATTTTATCTTTGGATTCCTCCCCCCCCCCCCCGGCATTCCTGATGGGGATTCTCTAGAAACTCCTGTATAGTGTCCTCCAGCAATTCCTCCTAGGATTTCTGCTGAGATTTCTACAATGATACATCCCAGAATCCTTCTAATAATACCTCCATATATTTTTTTCTGTGATTTCTTAAGAAGCTCTCCGGTGATTCCACCAGGAATTTTCATCCAAGACAAATAAATACATAAATTAATCCCAGGATTCTTTCATAAATTTCTCATGGGATTCCTCCAGGAACTCCTCTTGGTCTTCCTGAAAGAATTTCAGCTGGATTTGTTAAGCTATTTTTGTTTTGTTTTTATTAATGTGTATTTTAACTTATAGCTAATTCTACACTTAGGTGTCAAGCTATTCCTGCTGTAGCTCTTCCAGCAATTCCTCCTAGGACTCCTCCAGAAATTCTTACTGTAATACCTCCCGGAATTCTTCTAGAGATTCTTCTAAGAGTTGCTGGGATTATTCAAGGCTATCTTCCTATGAGCCTTGCCTTCGGTGTATTCTCCTGGAAATCCTAAAGGATTTCATTCCTGGGATATCTCCAAATATTTATCTTTGTTTCAGCAATGCCTCCTATGTCTCCTCCTGAAATTTTTACTACGATACCTGCAGGAATTCTTCTAGGGATTTCTCCTGCCATTCTTGCTGGAATTCTTCTAGGCAGTTTTCCTAGGATACTTCCAAAAATGTCGTTGATTCTTCCAGGGAATTTTCTAAAGACTCATCCAGGAATTCCTCTAGAGTTTTTATTCAAGGATTACTCTAGAAATATATCATGATATTACTCACGGAACTTCTCTTGTTCTTCTTCAAGGAATGCCAGCTGAAGGAATCCCAATATAAATCACTAGAGGAATCCCTAAACGAGTGTCGGGAATAGTAGGAATTTCAAGAGAAATACTAGGGGATATTGGTAGAGACATCCCTAGTGAAATTCTATAAGAATGTACGAGAAATACTTGTAATTAATTAGAAAGCACAGTATGTTGCTAATTGACAAATTGTGAGATAAATAAAAAAAATCGCGTTCTCGTGGGATTTGAACACACGACTTCGTATTCGCTAGACCGCAGTATGGCCATTTCTTTGAGGGCATGATTGTTTTTTTTATTTCTGCGGTCGTTTCATTTGAATTTAATCAGCAATTTCTTTGAATTTTTTTTCCTAGAATTTCAATGGCTATTCCTCTGAAATTATTTCAGCAATTTCTTTTTCAGTTATTTTGCAAATTTCTCAGGCAATTTTTGTCTAGAATTTTAATGGCTATTCCTCTGAAGTTATATCAGCAATTTCTTTTTCAATTATTTTGCAAATTGCTCAGGCAATTTTATCGTGATTACTTTTGTTATTTTTATGATTTAATTGTAGTTATATTTATTGCTTCCAAAAATGGCTGAATTGGAAATTTATAAATTCTAAACTGGGCTTGCTCGAAGAAAATCCTATGAAATTCACGAAAAACTTTCTGACAAATTTTCCATTACATTTGCCCTATAACTTTCAAAGTAGTTGCCAAAAGAATTCATATAAGAAAAAGTAAAGTAAAATTCATGAATAAAATTTTAAGACTTTTTAAAGAAATTGGCCAAATCCAATCTCAAAATAAATTGCTGAAATATATATTCTATGAAAATTTCCACAAACATTCACAAAACAATTTTCAAAGAAATTCTTAAAGAATTTCCCGGAATCATAAAAGGATTTTCTGAATAAAATTTGGAAACAATTCCAAAAGTAATTGCCGTAGTATCACCATGACAGAATTTTTAAAGAACCGTCAAAGTTTTTTTTTCAAATAAATTTACCGAATCAATTTCCAAATGAATTACCGAAGAAGTTCCCAAATTAATAAACGAAGTTTTCAAAATTTCCAAAGGAGTTGCTGATGAAATTCCCGAATAAATTTTCAACACAAGTAACATCGAAACTGCCGAAGGGTATTCCAATCGGAATTACTGCAGAAACCTAGAAGAATTTGTCTAAAGAATTTTCATTAAAATTATAGAGATTTATAAACGATTTTCCGAAGGAGTTTTCGAAGGAATTGGCGAAGAAATACCGGAAACATAGTATAGATAATGAAAGTCCAAAAAATCGACGAAAATCCCAAAAAAAAGTAGAATGACTTGCCGAAGACATTTCCAAAAAATTGTGAGGAAGTTTCCAGAGCCATTGTTGAATTACAAAATAAAAGAATTCCCAAAAGAATTGCCTGAAGAGTAATTGGAGAATTTAAAAAAGCAAATATCAAGAGAATTGTTGACATTAACAAAACAATGTTTGAAAAACTACTAAAAAATTGGCGGAGCAACTCCCGAGAAAACATTTCAAAGGATTTGCCAATGGAGTAAAAAAGCCAAATAAACTCCTAATGGAATTGCCGAAGAAATTTCCAAAGTAATTTTCGATTAAAGTTTTCAAAGTATGCTTGAAAGGTGTTCAGTATCAAATTCCAAACGTATTACCAAAAAAAAATTCTTAAAGAAATTGCCGAAGGAGATTCAAAGATATTACCGAAGATATTTGCCAAATCCAAAGCAATTGCTGGGATATTTGCAAAAAAAGACTTAATTGAACTAAATTGCAAAACAATTTCCAAATAAATTACCAGGAATATTCCCTGAGGTAATACCGAAAGAATGTTTTGCCGAAAACACAAATGTCTTTATTATACGTACAAACCAGACACGATTATTCGAAATGTACGAAGCTGAAATTTTGACTGATTACTACAATGTTGGTTTTACGTAAGTAAAATTTTGAGCTTTATACACAATTCCTTTCAACAAATATATTATCAAATCATTCGAAATCACAATTTGGTGCGAGCACCAGAATCCCGAAGAGAAAAATCTAAGTTCGCTCGCACCAAATTCCGGGTTTCAGTCCTGAATATGCAATTTTAAGTATTTATAACTCTTTCAATTGTTCTTGAAAACTATTTTAACAAAGAGGATATCACAATGAATACAACTTACACGCACATTTGTGAATATTGTATGGTTTCAGAGATTTACACTTGCTCTGAAAATGTATTCTTACGGACCTGATTATTTTCAATCCACTAAACAAAGGGGTTGTCTCGATGTTTGTTAAGTTCAAACTGAAACTACAAATTCCATGTATTATACGCAATCAAGTTTTCAAACCCCTCACATGGCGGGGAAAGTGTTAAGTTTGTACAATGGTTTGGATTTAAAAAAAAAAGTGTTCTTTAAAATATAGCGCGTTCAAATTTGCGTGCTATTTTTTCCGCTACGCAGTATATCATTATTTCATGAAAAAAAAAATAGATAATGGTTCGGTATTTCCTTTTACGAAAAAGAAGCAAAACAACCTGGAAGCCACTGAAACTGGCACCCCCAAGGCACCCCCTAGGAAAAAATCCTAGATACGCCAATGCTAAACAAGTGAACTTTGTTTTATTATTATCGCTCCTGATTTGTTTAGGAAGGAAAAAAGTGTGACACTGGTGCATATCTCCAAGTAGCCAAAAAAAATTGAACACGCGGAAGCTGATCCCGGTTTTACCGGTGGCATCAAAGTGTTTATTTTATTCGTCAATACCAAATAGAATAGCCGCCCAGGAGCCATTTCAGCTGCCTTTTCTGGTGTTTTGTAGGCGGCTTTGCTATCGTTGGAGTGTGTAGTGCAAAAGGTGAGTCAGAATGATTTTGGAAGTGTAATATTTTGAACTGCTGCGAGATATTTGTTTGGTGTTCAAGCTTGCAGTCACGGATGCTCTTCTTAGACTCCAAATCACCAATTGTGTTTACAAATGGGACATGACGAGCAACGATAATCAAGTAATACAGTTCCACTGCTAATCAACATTGCTTGAATAAAAGCGCTACATTTGTTCCGAAGAAACCTGATTACATCTTGTTGTTAAGCTATATTATTGTAGCTGAATAAAATTATCAAGCAAAAGTTGTTAAACTGTTAATAAGCTACTTGTTCCATTATAGATCATATGTGGAATAACGGCATATTATTCATCGGAAGCAGCTTGTACTCTGTCATTATTATAGCACTGTTAGGCAGATGATGTGAATACCTAAACAACATTCTTTAAACTTCTGTTCGATTAGTTATTCAATGAGCAGAAATATGATTAACAAACGTGCAGTTTTCGATGCATGAAACATTTATTCGCCACTTTGTTCAACATATACTCTTGTTCAACTGTCGGCGCTTTTGTAGAACATTTCATCAACTCGCTTGCTTATTAATGGTTTTGAATTGTTACTTGGGGCTGAAAGTACCGAAGTTTACCCAGACTGAGGCCTTCGCATTCGCGGGCCAAATGCAATCGTTCACGATCACGACAAGTAATCGCAGAAGCGTGCGAGGCAGACGCCTGGAGGTCCCGAAAATCTGGGAAGGGCGAACCTTAAAAGATCGGTCTGTCACGGGAGAAATCGGCAGAGAGTTTCGATCATATGTAGGTCCGCAGCCACCACATGTTAGGGCGGGTCAGGGGGAGGACGCCCTAGTGGATAACCAGAAAAAAGGAGAGGAAAAATATAGAGGAACAGGAGCAAAGGGACACTAAGTCAAGGAAAGGAAGGAGAGCAGGTGCCAAGGCCCAAGAGAAGGGTGACGCGCTCGTCATCAAGACGGACGAGTCCAAGTACTCGGAAGTCTTGAAGCCAATGAGGAGAGATGCCAAGCTCGTGGATCTTGGAGCAGACGTACGCAATATTTGACGTACTCGTACAGGCGAAATGATTCACGAGCTCAAGCGCGACAAAACCTGTAAGAGCGCCGCCCACAAGTGTCTGCTGGAAGTGTTTCTTGGTGGGGTGAAGACTCTTACCCCTGAAGCGGAATTACAGGTTAAAAACCTGGACGAGAACACGGACGCATAGGGCCCACACTTCCACAGCTGTAAAAGCATGGGTGGGTATTCAGCATGACCAAGCTGAGTGTGACGAATCCAATTCCCGGTCGGTCCAAGAACTTTTCGTAAAGGAAATTTCATAGATTTTTTGGGCATCCTTGGGAGAAGTTTCTGGAGATCACAGATGCTCCAGTTTCAAGACGTTTCACTAAGTTTCAGTTGAAGTGGAGTTCTAGGGTGTTCATTGAAGGCTTTATGGAGTATGTGAGTATGAACCAGCGGAGGATCACTATTTAGTTACGCTCAGTGAAGAGAATTATCAGACAAAAGAGGCACAAAATAAGCAACAAAGAAGACGCAATGATTACTCTTTATCCCAACTGGTAACGGATAATGACATGATCTCGAAATTTTTTGTTGCAGACAAAACGGAAGCTGAATTTGTTGCGTACTTTTCAACTCGTGAATAGTCAATTATTATGTACTAACCCAGAATCGAAACTTTTTGATGATACATCTTCAGCAGCGTTACAGTGTTTACCGACTCGAAGTTACCGCTCGAAAATCACAATGCAAGGCTTAAAAATCTCTAAACTTGTGGTGCACGATCTTTGTCCTATTATGTTCAAGTTGGGACAAACGTATGTCGCATTGGGAAGAATGTCGCAACAAATTCAGGTTGCCACATTGTCATTATTGTTGCGCGATGGTTGAATTTTTATTCACTGGTTACGCTTGTACAAAGCATACACAAAATGATTCGGACAGGAAAAACCTTCACTTTCCATAAAAAAAATAACTAGCTAGAACTTTTCGTAAAGTGTATACACAATTCTCTGATTTTCACTGATAGTTGATTAACTAGGCGTCTATTAATCGTACAAATTTGGGCAAAATTGAGTTATTCTACATGGATGTAGAGCGATTCTATTGAAATGCACTTTTAGCGAATAGCCATTTTTAAACTGTTATATCTCCAGATTAAATGAAATTGGCATTTTTCAAATGATTTCCTTCTGTTGTAGAGTTTGAATAAACAAAAAGTAAATGTAGGAGAGTGCTATTGCTATGCTATGTAATGTTTAATACTTATTAAATGATATAGTTATGTATGTAGTAGGTGGCATCCTCAATACCATAATCGTTCGAGGCGCGGCAGTACATCCTATCGGTGTTTGCGCCCTTAAATCTATGTTATGTTTACAAAAGCGGATAGGGAAAGTAGAAGATGAAAAATTGCTATAGCTTCACAGTGCTCTGTTCCATATGCATGCAATACAGCGCCGCTTTCTTGCCATCTGAACCATGTGGAAAACCATTAGCGACATTTGCTTTGGTGGAGAAAAAATGCTGAAATGCAAAACGACTGTCAAATGAGTGGGATTCTTAGGGGTCATACGCAAATTACGTCTACGTGAAATGTTACCTGGAAGACGAATTATACGGAAAACAAATTGAAAGTAGGGTGGGGCGGGGAAAGATGGGTCACCTAAGGATGGATCACCATAACTTTGTAAATTCAAATCGTATTGGTTTGTATTCGTCCGCTACTTTTTAATACACTAGTTAGCTATGCTTAAAGTCGATAAAAAGTTCATTAAATACAAAATATGATGTTAAATAAGCATTTTTAAAAAGTGATCGATTTTGTGCCGTGAAAAAAGTGCGGAGCAAGATGGGTCACCTTTTAAATAATTCACATTTTCTCAACGAAAAACGTCAAAATATGAGATTTGTTCCGCATTCATATATGTATGCTCCATATCTATACTGAGTAAACAAGAGCTAGTAAACATTTTATAAATTTATTTGGAATATAAAAAACTTTACGATTTGAGTGGTCCTAAGGCGACTTGAAAGTCGATGTTTTTACTAAAAAAAATTATCATAATTTTATGTTATAATTTTGAGCGTTCATTCCGCTCGATTGAAGTCATTTATAAGATAGTCTTGTAATAAAAAATAAATAACTTTTGAATGCTCCAAAAATACGATCAAAATTGAAGGTGACCCATCTTGCCCCGCAGCCGTTTATATGGAGATTATATGGAATGTATCGCATAAGAAAAATGGCTAAAAACCATTTTATTTTTTATTTCCAATGAGAGTGAATAATTTTTCAATCAATGCCCCAAACTTTTGTATATTCATGCTGGTCATCTAACAAAATTATTAACATAATCAAGACATGAGTAATGCGCCCGAAAATGACACTGACCCATCTTGTTCCGCCCCATCCTGCCTGTTTGCAAAAATGAATATGCTATATTACAAGTTTTGTTCCGTTGTGTTGTTTATCTGCAGCCCCTCACAAGTACATATGAATGAACCATAAACCCACCCTCTTTACGGTATAGACACCGGAAACGAAGCAATATGCAAGAAGGTTTGAGTCAGGCAGCTTTCCAGCAACCTGAAGCGGAGATCGAGTCGAGATGTGTTCACCGGAAGGAAATCCTATGTTATGAGGTGGACTAGTAAATCAAAATTTCAATTTTTGCAACTCCCACCGGCGTGGCGATGCTGGCAAGCAGATATAAACCGAACATAAAATGCGGATTAAGATGGGAGATTATTGTTGGTAAGCTTTAACATTTTTAAATTTGAAATCAAAATAAAGCGATACCAAATCAAAAAAGCGATATCAACGCATCAGGGAATACTCAAAATGTCTATGGGATCGACAAATTTTCATCAAAATTTCCCTAGTGAGATCGTTGCTTACACACAATTATTTTTACAGGTAATCATCAAGCTTTGTGTGGTTAGCAAAACGAATTACTGACTGCCAGAACGCCTCCAGGGATATCTTTACATTTCTCATTATTTTCAAAATAATTTCTAAAATTTTTTCAGAAGTTCTTCAAGATTATCTTCAGAGGTTTCATTTGGTGTACTTCCAGTATTTTTTTCGGCAATTCCACCTGGATTTTCTCTAGGATTGCTTTATAAGATTTTTCCAAGAAAATCTTTAAGAATAAAAAAAAACACCTCGAGAGATTCCTTCTAAAATGTTTTCAAATGTTTTTTTTACAAGTTCCTCCAGCGACTTCTTTGGGAATACCAGGGTTGTTACGAGAAGCGTGGAAAAAAATCCGCGCCAAATCCGCGCGAGCAAAATTTGAATCCGCGCCAAATCCGCGCGATTGTGAAATTAAATTCGCGCCAAATCCGCGAGAGTGTGGAAGTAATGTTTCATTATTCTACATTGCGTATATATTGAACATAAAATTTGAACAATCTACAACAGTGTATAAAGAAAAGGCACTTTCAACTGGGATGGACTAATTGAGTGCCGGGAGCTGAATTGTTTAATCGTTAATTAACGCAGTTCATTTAAAATCTTCTAAGCTTTCTGCAATTTGAAGACGTTTTGTCACAACTCTATTTAATGTTTTTTTTCAGCAATATTCCTTCAATTTTTTTTAGTAAAATCACTGTAGCAATCTACAGAGTGTTCTTAGAAATATCTGCCAGAACCCGTCATTCAGAAGAATGTATCAAAAGATTTGTGAAGAAATTTCTTGCAAAGAGAATATTGGAAAAATTTAAAAAAAAAATAATCATGGAGCTATACTATGAAAATCCTTGAAAAACCCTGAATGAAACGGAAATAGTTCCTGAAGTTTTTATATAAAGTACCTGATACAAACTTTTTCGATGGATTCTTAAAATAAAGAGCATGAATTGGAGTAGGACATTGTGAGGATAATTCTTAGAAATTGGAAAAAAATAGTAATGTCTGGAGAATCTTGGGAGAATCCCATTGAGACTTTATAGAAAGAAACTTAAACTTTAGACAAGTATTATCCAGGGAGAATATCTTAGGCTCGTCTACGAATTATGTAGGCTGTTAGGGGGCGGGGTTGGCCTGGTCAGTCATACATACTAATTTCGAAAATTTTGTATGGACGAAGTCTATGAGGATGGTTCTGAAATGGTAAAAAATGAGTCTACGTAGTTTATGGACAGCGTCTTGAGGAAATATTGAAGAAATTCCAAGAGGCACACATGGGGAGATGCCTGTACAAACAAAAAATACCTTCCTCCGCAGTTAAAATACTACAAAATCCCTACAGCGATTGGAGTACACTCTTGGAAAATTCCAGAAGGACAATGTTGCATTTTTTTTCAAAGATTTTCTTGCTGGTTTAAAATTCCACAAGGTTTTTTTTTAGAATTTCTCATGGTACTAGTCCAGTTATTCATACATTCCTACAAAGATTCCTCAGGGATTTTCTCCAAAGTTTTCACCATTAATTCTCATAGGGATTTATATGCTTTGTTATAAATTTCGACAGTTTCTAACTATGCGGTGTACCACTCTGAAAATTCCAACGATAAATCTATTGTTACGAGAGCTCTTCTAGTGGCTTCTGATGGATGGATTACTCCAGCCATGGATTCCTGAGAAATATTTGCAATGAAATTCCTAGAATCTTTTTTTTTATTTTTTGAAAAACTTGTAGGGTAGGACGGGGCAAGATGGCCACCCGGGGCAAGATGAGCACCCCTCCGTTTTACTACTTTTATGATGAATTTTGTCCAAACAACGTCATAATCCGTTAGAATAATGTTCATCCTACTTGTAAACCTGATAAAAAGTACTTCATAATGAATGAATCAAAAAATATCGTTTAATTAGTCAATAGCATGGATTTTTAGCATTTTCTTATAAGAAATCATCAGAATAAAATAAGGTTTTTATGTCAGAATCAAATTTTTATCATAATTCTGGTTATAAGCCAACATTACTAGCTTACAGCAAAGCATTTTAATTTACATTAGAAAATATTTTCTATAAACAAACATTAAAATTTATTCAATTTTAGTTATTTACCTATAGTGGGGCAAGATGAGCACCCACTATTCCCCATCAGGGAAATATAGAAAATATTTTGAAATTATTGTAATCCACTCAATAGTGCCGAACATAGGCTTCCGTAACCTCTGCAACTATTTGATTGTGTAAATTCCTAAAAAATAACCAACTTAATAATCGTTTATTGTTTTTCGGGTCATTTTGTATAAAGTATTATAAAACCGCATTTTTTTTCAATAATCGAAAAAAATGATAATTTTAGAACGTGATACCATAGCTATAAACAAGGTTCACTATATCAATCACTGTATAGCCAATTTAGTGTTAAAATATTGGGATTTTAATGAAGTGCTCTTCTTGCCCCGTAAGGGTGCTCGTTTTGCCCCGTAGCATGTTCGAACCGACCATAAAACATCTTTTTTGTTTAGTCAAATAAATCATCCTTATTGTGAATTTTGAACCCTCCCATGTTTATGGGTGATAGAAAACATGATATAGAAAAGAACTACTGAGAGGTACTTTGAAAAATTGTGTTAACTTTCAATAAACTCAACGTGATCCTTAGGGTGCTCATCTTGCCCCGTCCTACCCTATTCAAAAGATCAAAAGATCGATCAATCCATGCGCGTAGCGGATTTGTCCCCTCTGTTCCAATGCCGTGCGCGCTCGTTATACAGTACAGCCAGCGTGCATGACTTTGGAATAAAAAATTATTATAGTTTTGTCAGAAACTCCTTCGGGAATTTTCTTTTTCTTTCGATATTTTTACAGGATTTTTTTACAGAAAAAAATCAGGCATTATGAAATAAATCACTCGAGAATGTTATAGATGAAAGCATTACCCCAAAAAAAGAAAAAAATCCATTCAAAAAGATCTTAAAAATAATATTAGAAAAGATCCTTGGAGGAATTCCGGGGATACACCTTGAAGAATGCCCTTGATGATTGCTTGGATTTTGTTATAGAATTTCTAAGAAGTATTTGGAGTAGAGCTCAAAGTTTAGTTCATTCCTCTAAATCCAATAGATAATATGTTATGTCGGATGATCATTTATAAAGGTGAAAGAGTGCTAGCATGTTTCACTTAAATACCTATTTGTAAAATTAATTATGCAAAATGGAGCTTATTGCTACGACAATAAAATACATAGATGTAAAGTAACTAACCTGGTTTAGTTCAGAGTTTTCTAGACCAATTTCATATTGAACTATTACTGAAACATATTGCCCAAGATCCAAAAGCTCTAGGATTCATATAAACGGGAATAAACGTAATTTCAAGCACTAAAATGGTTTAACTCTCAGTTTGTTCGTGTACAAGATTCACAGAACAAAGTTCGTCGAAGGGATTCGTCAAGCGGTGGTTGGTAGATCAAAAGAAAGCAATGTCACACAAAAACTATGATGCAAATCAGAGTAAAATCATGTACAAAATTTGCAAAACCAATTCCGCGCCAAATCCGCGCGAGGGCCGAATTCCTAGGGCAAATCCGCGCCAAATCCGCGAAAATCGCGAAATCCGCGAAATTCGCGAAATCCGCGCTATTGTAACAACCCTGGAATATCGCAAAATATTTATTCAAAAATATCTTCAGAGTTTTGTTCAGGAACATTCAAGATTTCTCAGGAATATTTCCAGAGGTTTTATCAGGATTTTTTCCGGGATTATTTGCAGAGATTTCATTCTGTCCACGAGTGGGGAGAGGATTGTAACCAAAATTTGGTCTTCATAGTTTATAAATGATTGATTAATATCTCCATGGATTTCTTAGAGATCACCTAGCAATATCTTCAGCAATATCTCCAGGAATTATTTCGGGAATAGTTCGAGCGATGCTCGAATAGCTCATCAGGAATGCTTCCAAGGATTTCTGCAAGAAAAACACTATTTATTACCCAAGCGTAGAATTCCACGAACTCTACAGTACGCAACCAGAAAATTCTCCAGAAACATTTTCAAGAATTTCTCCAGCCATCCTTTGGAGATTCTTTCACGAATACCTCCAGGATTTGTCCAGCAAGTATCTACAGGGAAAGCTGATTGTATTCCAAAGAATTTCTTCGGAGATTTCTCCAGAAATGTCTTCAATAAAACTTTCAGGAATTTCAATAGGAATACTTCCAGGAAAAGGGTGTTAAATATTTACAGTCATTGAGGAATAACTGCACAAAAGAGATTGTCAGCTTTCCTCTTCAACTTCGCTGTCATTTCGTAGTCAATGGATTGTGAATAATCTGGGCAATAACCCATAATTAAATTTCCACCAAACATTCTACACAATAATCATATAACACAAGCACTGTGTAAATACTAATAAATGTTACTATTAATGCTAAAATTTTATCAGCAATTTAGAAGTTTGTAAGTTTTTGATCCCCTTATTCAATAGGTGAGTGTTTCTGCGGGACAACCTACGGAGTTGAAAAATACATAAAGAAATTTCTTCAGGAATACACTCCAGAGATTTTTTTTACAGTGATACCTCTGACGATTACTCCAGGAATACAGTCAGAAATTTTCCCAGCGATAATATCAAAGATTTCCTCCTGAAAAAGTTTCAATGATTTTATCAAGAATATCTTGAAGAATTTCCTGAGTTCATAGAGTTCCAGTTATGGGAACATCCTCAAGAGTTCCCAGAGAAACTGATTCGGAAATAGTTTCTGAGAATTCTGGAGGAAAACTCGTTGGGATTTATTCAGATATACCTCAGGGTATTTCTTTACAGAGTCTCACAGGAATGTGTGAAAAATACCTTCAAGAATTTCATCAGAAGAAATATTTCCAGGGATTCTATTACAAGTTTTATTTTTGTGTATCATGTCCCATTTTAACTTGTAAATATTGTCCCAAGTAAAATACACATTTGTAGTGCTCTGGCGTAATAGTTCATCATGAGATATCCTCAGTCTCATTTTGATGACCTACATTCATTCAGGTAATTTCGGGCAATGATTAACTAGAAGACATGTGTAGACTCTTTCCTAACAAAGACATCACAGTGTACTGTAGACGTCTCATATTAAAACGAGATGCAGGGTGTCCTTTAGGATTAGAAATTTCTAGACGAATCTAAAACTATGAAAGCAACTAACGCTGCGAACAAAAAAGGCAACCTGCCAGACAAAACACGTTGACTGGACCAACAAAAATTATGAAACCTCGTCATCCTGGGTTCGGAAAATGTTATCCATTAGACTAGGGCAACATGGAGGATCTCTATAAAATCCATGGAGATATTAAGGTGAATATATGACGAAGCCACACCTCGAGTTTTCAAAAGCACAAATCTAACGAACCGAAAGTCGGATAGGGGCCGTCCATTAATTACGTAAGGGTTTATGGGGAGAGGGGGGTTTTGAGAAATCTTACGCCTCATACAAAAATATTTGGGCTTTCATACAAAAAAAAATCTTACAGGAGGGTGGGGGGATGGTGGGGATGTCGAAAAATCGTGAAAATTGCCTTACGTAATAAATGGACAGCCCCATAACGCTGAAAAGTTGATCGATTGGTTACCCACTGATAGTGACCAATCGATCAACTTTTCAGCGCAAACCGCCACTTGGTTCTTTAAATTTGTGCTCTTGAAAATTCGAGGTATGGCTTCGTCATATCTTCACCTTAATAAGGAGTCGTTCATAAACCATGTAGACCAAATTTTGATTATCTTAGACCCCCCTCTTCCATCGTAGTCTCGTCCATACGAAAATTTACAAGACTGTATGGAGGGTAGACTTGGTCATACGACAAACCACCACCCATACCCCAAAACAGACTACGTGGTTCATGAACGTCTCCTGAAGAAGCCACTAGATGTATGCTGTAAAAATCCATAGAAGTATCCGTGAGAAAATTTTCACAGAAAAAGTTTAAACAAGCTATGGAGACGGAGGCAACACTGTAGACATCGTAGGCAAAATTCCAGGAGCTATTCCAAAAAGAATAACCTCCAAGGATTCTGCAGAAATTCCAGGAAGAATATTTGAAGACATTTTAGAAGAAATCTCTCGAGGTGTTTGTGAAAAATCCTTAAAGGTTTTCTTGGAAAAATCTTTCAAAATAATCCTAGAAGAATTTTAGTATTTCTTGAAGAAAATATTGGATGTGTTCTAAATGGAATCTCTGAAAGTATTCTTGAAGAGCTTAATTATTTTTGTAAGTAACATGAAATATTTGTAAAAATATCTCTAGATTTAATCTGACAAATATTTCTTGTTCATGGAAATCACCCAGTCGATAAAAGTGAACTTTCTCTTCATTAAAGTTTATTACCTACGAAACTCCTCTTTTATTAGTAAAAAAACAATTTTGAGTAATTGAATTTCAGACTTCATTGACATCCATGAACATCCAGAACACCCAGAGGTTTAAAAACACAAAGTTATTGATACACCAGTAGTATTGAATGCTGCTGATCTTGGCTATGTTTCACATTCATACGTATTTGAATATCCTTCTTTATCAATGTGGAAAAGTTGTTCATATCTTGGGATGTTCAAGTTGTTCCAAACTGTTCACAAATTCAGTCCTTCTACAGGAGTGATTTTGTTCATTTTAGCAACACACCTTGAACAATCTGCTGTAATCCGTGAGCCGCATGGAAATTGGGAAGCCACTCATTGACATTGTTAGGGTAATGCATATCATCCACACTTATTTGGAGTTTAGAACCTCATATCTATACGCGTAATCCATAGTCATATCCGCTATTATTATTATTTCAATTATTATTATTATTATTATTATTATATTTTATTAAAGACACTTTACCAAATAAGTTCGCATTCGTGTCCAAAATCCGCTACACGCAGAAAAATATATATTAAAGTCTAAAAAAAACGACTTTGAAACAAAAATAAAATACCATTGATCCACGGCCTAAGTGCGATTTTTATTGAATCAATGACAACGAGTATTAGCTTCAAAGCATTTATTTTGTTATTTCTATGTCTAGCTCTGAGCAGCCTGAATGTAAATTCAAAGTGGAATATATTTGATTCTAATATTAAATTTCATTGAAACAAATATATTACTACTTTATACCGGATTTAGTTCACCACTGGACTGCGCACTGAGTCTTCATAAGTGCGAAAACGTAAAAAAAACTGCGCGATTGCATCAAATCAAATTGATGTCTTCGGCGCACTATTTCTTCGATGTATGCTGAATAAGTGCTCTGAAGACACCAAGTTGATTGGATGCAATCGCGCACTTTTATTTGCGTTTTCGCACTCGTGAAAACTAGTGCGATAGTCCAGTGGTGAACTAAATGCGCTATATTTCAAAAATATTTATTTTTGAATCAAAAAACACAAATTTTTGAATCAAATACAAAATTTATTTATTTTAAAAATATTATTTGATAGTAATATATTTCAAAAAGGCCATAAAAATATGTTTTGAATGGATTATCTTCTTTGATTGATTGCGATCTAATAAATATTGAGAGCATTCTGCTCTCATAAGTTATGAGATCGTATTCAATCAAAGCAGATAATCCAATGAAAATGAATAAGACTTTTAGGAAACATTATTTGCTATATTTTCATAACTAGACAACCTCAACAATAGTTTTTAGAATTTTTTAGTTTTATATTATTCGATGATGGATCTTATTCTTTGCTGATGTTTGTAGCATGTAAGCTCTTGTGCAGTTGCTCAACAGTTGCCTCTTGTTACATTAGCAGCAGCCGGCAGAGGTGGAGGCAGCGTAGTTACAGAACATTCAATAGATAGCGGAGGAAGATTCTGTAGAACAAAAAGGGTTTCCTTAGCAAATATAATTTTATGAACAGCAGTTGATGCTTACCGGGACTCTTCTTTTTACGACATGATGCATCTCGTCATATCCGCTTGAAACGGCTGCGGAATGAGTTCCTGGACTTCCCTGCACTCAATTATCCTGTGTTGCTGTTATTTAGAAGGAATGATATGAATTTTAGAAATTAATAATAACTTTTACTTTATTATACTTACCGATGAAGGGACTCTCTGTGTCATCCGACAAACCACACGTTTTCAATAAAATAAATGTGTCTTATGTTTTAAATACGATCTCTTGTTCCAAAATTTCGTCGAGCAAGTTATTTTTTTCGCTTTATAACAATAAAAACATGGCCGCGGATAAACTTGTGCAAAATGTTATATTTATTTCAAAGTAGTCTCTTTTTTTTAAATCAAAGACACAACGACTTTGTTTCTAATATATTTATTTTAGAATGAAAGTCGTTTAGTATTAAACTCAAATATCAATGTACAGGGCCCATATAGCCGAGGCGGTAAACGCACGGATATTCAGCATGACCATGCTGAGGGTGACGGGTTCGATTCCCGGTCGGTCCAGCATCTTTTCGTAAAAAAAAATTCCTTGACTTCCTCGGGCATAGAGAACTCAAATATCAATGTACAGGGCCCATATAGCCGAGGCGGTAAACGCACGGATATTCAGCATGACCATGCTGAGGGTGACGGGTTCGATTCCCGGTCGGTCCAGCATCTTTTCGTAAAAAAAAAATTCCTTGACTTCCTTGGGCATAGAGTATCTTCGTGCCTGCCACACGATATACGCATGCAAAATGGTCATTGGCAGAGGAAGCTCTCAGTTAATAACTGTGGAATAGGCCGTCCCTATTTTTGCAAAAGTTGGAAATGTTAAAAGTTCAATATTGCAAAACGATTGTTTTAGCCAATAAACCATCATGGCAAAATTCGAAGTCCGTATCTCAAGGCTAAGTGGTCCCCCATGGGGCCTAAAATTCTCAAAAATTGTATGGGGTCAAAAAAATCATGAAATTTTTTCGACGAAAAAATTACACTATTCTACTAGAATCGGTGATATTAGGACCCTAAAGGGCCAAAAATGTGCTCAGAATTGCGATATCTCTTTTCGTTTTTGAGTTATCGTACAAAATATGGGAGGTTTACTCAGGGATTTCAAAAAATGGTCAAAATGTTCAATTTTTGGTAGTTTTTCGTCAATAACTCAGAAGCGAAAAGAGATATCGCAATTCTGAGCCAATTTTTTGCCCTTCAGGATCCTAAAATTACCGATTCTAGTAGAATAGTGTAATCTTTTCGTCGAAAAAATTTCATGAATTTTTTGACCCCATACAATTTTTGAGAATTTTAGGCCCCGTGGGGGACTACTTAGCCTTGAGATACGGACTTCAAATTTTGTCATGATGGTTTTTTAGCTAAAACGATCGTTTTGCAATATTGAACTTTTAACATTTTCAACTTTTGCAAAAATAGGGACGGCCTACTGTGGAAGTGCTCATAGAACACTAAGCTGAGAAGCAGGCTTTGTCCCAATGAGGACGTTACGCCAAGAAGAGAGAGAGATCAATGTACTTTGATTTAAAAAACAGTATTGAATTTGAATCAAAGTGGTTATACATTTGATTCAAATATGCGACATTTTTCTGCGTGTATATATGTAGAGCAACGTTGCATAATCAACTATGATTACTAAATCCACTTGAAGTCTATTCTTATAGTCTGTTTATAAGCAGAATAAGAGAAAATCAACTAAAAAGTAGAAAAAAAGGGGGAAAATACTAAAATTATTAGACCGTTCGCAATGCTGTTTTAATTTGTATGGCGAGTTTTAAAATTTTTAAAACTCGCCATACAAAATAAAACAGCATTGCGAACGGCCTTAGGAGCGGTCAAGACGTTCAACACGATCGGTGCTGCAATGAACTCAAAAGTTGTCAAGCCACCACAACAATTGCAATCCAAAGTTTTCCGGGACAGCTAGTTATTATAAACATTCAAGGTCGTCCAAACTATACTGGATTTTAGCTCTTGACAGCTGTTAAAGTAGTTATATTCACTATAAACTCTAACATCACGTATCCAACTATTACCAATGACCCCCTTGGAATTATACGAATTATTTCAAAACTCTTTTTGGGATATTAGAGACCAGTCAAACTACTCCGAAAAGCAGAACTTCAGGTCTATCCTCGTAACAGCAATCGTATACAGTTCACGGAGTAACGATACATAATCAATTATTGTTACTACTGGAAAACTAATAGATACTATTATATATTTTTGGGACATTCAGGGCCGTCCAAAATGTCCTGAAGCGCAGTCCTTAAAATCTACAACTGTACAGTAGCTTTTTGTTTACTATGACTCCCGCCTGAATTGTATGAACCATTCCAAAACTCATTTGGGATGTTCCAGATCAATTAAACTACTCCAAGAAGCAGACCTTGAGATTTACATACAGAGTAACGTTGTATAATGCATAATCTTTTGGGATAATCAGCGTCGTCCAAACTGTGCTGGAGTTTAGACGTTGACATCTACAGTTGTTATATTAGTGATTTTCGCTATGGACTGTAACATCACATATCACGGCGTGTGTATGGGAAAGGTTTATAACAAAAAATTGGGCATCGCCAAATTTTTCGCTATTCAAAAATAGAGACTTCCAGCTTTCATTTGCACGGTCCCTCAAAAAAATCCACCGAGGGATCTCGAACAACTTTTTCAGAATACTGTTTTTCCCCATACAAAATGAACGGTTCCAAATTAATCCCTATTTCTACTTAACAAACATACCCAATTTTTGTATGAAAAAGTTCCCCCGATGGAATATTTCGATGTTGGGCTTGAATGAAAGCTAGTAGCGTCAACTTTCACGTAACGTAAAAATTAGCGATGCCTATTTTTTTGTAATAAATTTCTTATACCAGACACACCGTGATATTCAACTATTATCTATGATTCCCTTGGAATTGTATCACTCGTATCAGCAGTCATATCCAGAGTAACGTTGCATAATCAGCCATGACTACCGGACCGTATGGAAAACTGATTTATATTATTTTATTATGCTTATGGGACATTTAGGGTCGTCCAAACTGTCCTGAATGTAGTCTGTGACATCTACAGCTTTACAGTAGTGGTAAACTCCAATTACAATCTATCCCCGTCGGAATTGTATGAATGCCAACATTCCTTTGGAATATTCCAGATCAACCAAACTTCTCAGAAGAACAGAACTTAGGTCTACACTCGTTACGGTAGTCATATCTGTTATACAAGTAACGTTACAAACGGTTACTGATCCTTTTTGAATACTGATAGATATTACTTTATTCTTTTGGGATATTCAGAGTCTTCCAAAATTGCATTGAAGTTTGTTCCTTGATATCTACAGCCCATACAGTAGTTATTTGCCCTATGAGCTGTAACGTTACATATCCAATTGCAATCTAAAACACCTTTGGAATTGTATTTCTGCAGTAAACCTATGTCTTTATGTCTTTATTCCTTTACGTTCTCATGTAACTAAAACAACACCAATTTCTTCCCCAGTCCCAGGTGCTGGAGAAGGTCAAATCGGACCGCATTGCGTCGACCAAACCGGACGAGGATCGCCGCCGGCGAACGATCATCGTCGAGAAGAAGAACGGTTCCTATGGGTTCACGCTGCAGAGCTATGGAATCCACTACAAAAAGGAACAGGAGGTTGAAATGATCACCTACGTGGACTACGTCGAGTACGATGGGCCGGCCTACCGGGCGGGAATGCGGGAAGGTGACGTGATCCTCTCGATCAATGGGTACGACATGGAAAAGGCCGAACACAAAACCCTGGTCAATTTCATCAAAAACTGTGATAACCGAATGCGAATGGTGGTGCTGTTCGAAGACTGCTGCCGAAAGGTACAGGCTGTGTATGCTGGAATAAGGTGGGACATGTGTATTTCAAAATCGACTTTTCTTACAGGTGGAGCTACATCTGAAATACATCCAGCTTCAGGAGCTGCTCAAAAGCAAAATGAACGATCTTGAGCGGATATGCCTGAAGGAGCGGGAGCTGCTGGAAGGGAAGTGGAAAACTCACAGCTTGCCAGCGCGGAAGAAAGCCACGCCTTCCACCGACGACATCGATCCGGGTTCTACGACGGACGTTGAATCAGCATCGGGTCCTTCGTTTTGCCGTCCGGCCTCATCGACGGAGGACGTCAAGAAGCTTTTGAGGCAGAAGACATACATTGTACCACCGCCCGCCCAGTTCATGCTAGCGTATCATGTGAGTATCGTATGGAATTACCAACCAAGATATCTCAGATATTGTCAGCGTTACCCCGTTTACCGTAACATTGTTTGTAAGTTTTACAGTGGTTTTCGACTGGTAGATTCTGATACTGACAGTATTGTTTGACAGTATTGTTTGTAAGGAAACCTCAAGGGAAACCTTCATACCTTCATTTCCTGAGTAGCAGACGAATTTACAGAGGTGCACCGTGCACCCTTCTGAATATTCTGTTTCCGGTATCCGTTTCAACTGCAAAATCAACAAATTGGTCTGATCTCATGACATTTGTACACGGGATCTACGTGATTCGTTTTGAATGTGGATCCTCTTATATCTTGTCCTTCTTATTTAGAAATTTAGAGTGGCTTTACTATTTCATTCTATTTTCAACCATCCTTTACTCGACAGTGCCTGGACAGCAACTACCGCTACGTGATACACCCATCGACATCGACTGGTGCTACCGGCAATACCGAGTACTCCTCGGGCGCCACATCTTTCAATCCCAGCTGTGCTCAATCTGCGGCCAAACTATGTAAAGACCATCAGCACGTAATCCGTGGTTCTTCCCTAGACAATAGCAACGTGGGCAGCGGTCAGCAACCGAAGTCGACATCGCCAACGAAGAGTCTTCACAACTACGACACCAAATCAACGAAATCCTCATCGCGACGCCATCTGCATGGGCACTCGTGCAACCCGTGCATGGGTCACTTCCTGCGCGGCGGTGACAAAGGCAATAAGGCCGACAAGGACAACACCAGCCTCGACGCGTACGACCTCGCCAGCCCTTGCTGTGATCCACAATGTGTTCCTTCGCGGCGCAAGTCCAAACACCACAAAGATCATCATCACAAGCACAAACATCGGGACAAGGAAGCGAAAGAGGGCGGCAAAGAGCGCATTCCTCGTCCCAAGTCACAGCCACACATTTCACCACAGTCACAGGCTAACTATATGTATCGCCATAGTAAAGATAAGCACGTAAGTTTCGATTCCTAGGTGTAGTACTCTGTTTCCCATATCGCTAGTACACCGTGTAGAACTCTACCTAATATCCCTAGTACTACAGAATGTATTTTGACTTTTGGGCTAGTTCCTCTCGATCCTTATCGCCATATTTTTTGCATCTCTCCCATTTGCATCCCTCTTTCTCCAGGAACATCACCATGCCAAAGTTTACGACCTAAACGCTAGCTTAACCAGTCATTGTAGTCTTCATTCATGCACATCCAGCGAGTTCAATCCGGCTGCGGAAAATTCGCCAGCATCCTACAGCACTTCCATCAGTACCGATACGCTGTATTGGGAACCGCACAGCGAGTCAACGTCCGCTTCGGCTAATTCGGCCCACAAGAAGCCCCCGGCGACAAGTTCTGCGGGTCCGAGCCGGCCGCACACCCATCAACACCACTACTACGTACAAAAGTACATCAATCCTCATACCGGCCAAATCCAGCCCATTGCCATGTACGCCGGGCCTCCGGTTCACAAGCCCAAGTCCTGGGACAACCTCGCAATGAAAGGATACGGAGGCTATGGGTACGGTTACGGTTACCTGGAGATGAACAAAGCGAACATTCCTGCGGCCCAGACTAGGACCCAAACTACCATCACCATCCAGCATAGGAACTCCATTCCGAGAAAGAACGGCTACGAACGGTACTCCGCATTTGTAGATGTGGAGAACTACGCACCTCCACCGACGCAGTTCCTGCAGGAAACGACAACCACGACGACCACCATCACGACCAAGTCGACCGAAAACCTGCTCGCACCGTACAACATATCGGATCAAAGCCTGGCCTGCGAGTGCATCGAGGGTCCTTCGAGTTCCAGTGGTGGTGGTGGTGGTGGAAAGGCAGCCACCAGTGCGATGGAGATACTGCACGACAAGTCCGGATACTATTCCAGTTTGGGGGGTGGATCGAGTGGATCCGGGACAGGGAATAAGAAACAAATGTCCAACCTTACTGAGATCGCACGGCTTTAGACTTGGCAGGTCTCTGTATGTTTTAACGGTTCTAGAAGTAAAAGTGTTCAATACGTTCAATTCCTTATTTTGTTGTTACATTCCTTGTGTTACAAAATAGTTGGTATTTTTCGCTGGCTGTGAAGGCATCATTACATACTGGTGGAAAAGTCTGGAATTTGTGGGACTTTCACAGGTTTGGTAGCCTTCGACGGGGACTGGTGAAGAAGTTAATAAATAGAAGACATGGAAAGCTCCAATGGGATCGTAATGCATAATAAGGGAAGACATGGTTTATAATCCTATGCTCCCATATTCTTCTTATGCGAAAACAGATTATACAGCGGATACATTAGTTGAAGGATCTATTCGGATCATATTGGTATCAGTTTAACGTTTGCTCACTATCGCAACCTCTTTAAACTCCCTGAAAAACCCATGGTACGCCCCTGAAACCATCCGATACACCCTGAAACATCCCTGGAACATCCCTGGGCCACCCTGACACTCTTTGGAGCACCATGGAACACCATTAGAGCCCCCTGTGATACTCTTGGAACGATCTTGGAACCACCTGAAACTCCCTGAAAACCGATGTTTCGCTCCTGAAACCCCTTGGATGATTACCCCATGGGATTCCCTCACGCCTCCTAAAGCCACACGGAACGATCATGGAACGCCCCTAGGCATTTCTTACTGTAATACTTTATAGATCTTCGCTTTGGACTATTTTCATGACAATTTACGTATGACATTCTTGGAGGATTTCCGTTCGTATTCTTGGTGACTTTTTTACAATTCCTTTGCCAGACCTCCGGTTAAACTCCCGTTACGAATACCCTATCCAATGACAAATAATTAGGATAGTAGGATTCCCGATCCTACTGAATATTCAAAATAATATAACAATTTTTTTTTCTGGAATTCTTCTAGAGATTCTACCATGAATTTCTTTTAGCTAATTTTCCACGGATTCCTTCAGAAGCATTCATGAATTTCTCAAGTGCTTCTTTCCGGAGACCTTCAGATATTTCATCTGACATATTTCTGGAAAACCTTGCAGGCATAAAAAATTCCCAATGGATTATTTCAGAAAACCATCCAAGGATGATATTCTAAAAAAATCGCTGTAAGAATGCCTGGATTCTTACAGCGATTTTGCATAATATCAAGACTCTTGATTCAAGAGTTTACAATTGGGGTTTTAAATTAAGAAAAATTAAATGATTTTTTTATTTTTAAACGATAGAGCACCTTTTTCTGAGCCGCTATGCTTTTTTTCAGATTTTTAGAACATTATTTTGATAGGGTATATGGATCATTCCTTGGCCTAATTTGCAAACCGCCTTGACAATTTTGACCATAACTCATGAATTAATAGCACTAGAAATAATATGTTGACCCTATTACGCACTCTAGGCAATGCATGTTTCACCAATTGGAAGTAAACTAACGTAAATATTCAAGAATTTACTTAACTTAGTTGAAAAGATTCGATGTGATGGTATGCAACGTTGGTCTATGGTACAAAAATTGGCCTATTAGTGGATACAACGTTGGCCTATTGCTTTCCATGCACTAGAGCCACTTATTATCTCATTTTTTCAATATTTCTGCTGAGGTATTATCTCTGTTTGTTCACCAATTATACTTTCAAATTACATTATCGGAGCCAAATTTTCAAAAAACTATAAATAAACCACTTAAACTAAAGTTCTTTCTTTTTTAGTAACGAAAACAATGCAACCCGATTATTGTGTTATATTTTTTACAGTCACCGCACACAAAATCTATCTTTCTGTTCGTTATTTCTGGTTCTAACGCAAGCAATGTTGTTGGCGTCACTTTATAGGTGTTTTTGACGTCACTTTACTGATGGGCCAAGATTTGGGTACATAGTGAAAAAATGTCCTCAATATTCGGCCCACATGTAATTTGTAAAATAGTTATTATTCGTTAAAAACAAACATACAAACTCATAATAGCATCTTTGACCGTCGCATCAAATGTTCAGTTATTGAAAAGGCAATTCGAAATATTCCAGAATCATGCCATTTATGATCATGTGTATAGACTACCCACTAAGCCATGATTCTTCGGCGTCTACAAAAGCTAAACAAAGTGACATTTTCATACAATTTTAATACTCCAATGTGCTAAAATTGAAACTAAATGTTACAGTTGCTTGGCGCAAAGCTTTTCCGATATCCAGTTCGGCGTGTTTGTTTGAGTTTTTGGTTAAGATTAAAATAGGCCGAACGAGGGGACTATGCCAACGAAGCATCCCGATACCCTATCTAAAATCAATTTCAAAGAGATTTTTTGAAATCACCTTTTGACAGCTGGGCAACTGCTTGACAGCTCCGCTCAGTACAAAATGCGACGAGGGGTGATTCGACAAATCGCTTCCATACAAACTTCAAATTGATTTTTAAATAGGTTCCCGGGCACCAAAATTGATGAAAATTTGGATTTCGGCTCAGTTTGGCATGCAGATTCAGAATATGGGATTATCTCAACACCACTAAAGAAGCCAATTGAGGGGCCCAGAAAGGGGTGTAAGTGACTATTTTGTAGATTTTTAACTGAGCATATCTTGAAATTCCTCAGATTTTAAGCTTTCAGGAACTTTCTTAAGATTGTTTCTACGATGATTGGAAAAATTACCATAAATCAGAGAAAATTGGGTTGATTTTGAAACTCCATACATTTTGTATGGGATGAAAAATTGGTCAAAAACTTCAAACCTCAGTTACTCGAAAGTGGGTTTTTGTCACTTACACCCCTTTGCTTGTAACGCCATCAATTCTTACATAATTTCTCCGCAAAGTCCTTCTAACAATCTTCTCAATATTCTTACAGATTTTTTTTTTCAGAAGTGCTTTAAGATAATTTACCAAAGATTTGGTACGCAATATCTCCCAAGTTTCCTTTGGAAATTTTTCCAGATATTCCTCCATTAATTTTCCTAAGAATTTCTATAGAGAACCTTTTATGGATTTCTTCTAGAATTGTTGAGAAGATTCATAAAATGTGTCTCGCAAAAATTATCTATTTTAAACCCCCCGTTTCCTCTGATGCAAATTTTTGTATGGGACTTCTGAAATTTGAGTATAGGTCGCCACATTTTGCTGATACCTATTCCCGGTTTCTTCAAAGCATGACGAATTTTATGGACGTTTGCCCTTCAAGAATATCTCTAAAAATTCCTTCAAAAACTTATATAAAGATTCTTTTAGGAATTCTCCATCGATTCCTTCGAAAATTCATTCAGGGATTCTTCAATAAATTTCTCCACGACTCCTAGCATGTATTGCTCCAGAGATTCACACAGAAATACATACGGAGATTCCTTTAGGAGTTCCTCATGTACTTTCCTGGAAATTCTTCCAGGATTACTTCCAAAGATGCCTTTAGGAATTTCTCCAGAAATGCTTACTAGAAACTGCTACAGAAATTCCCTTGGATATTCTCATGAGATTTTTTTACCATACTTTACAGAAGTTTAAATGTTTCTCTACACATTCTTCTGAGAATTGCTTAAAAAGGCTTTCACGAATTCCTCAGGGTATTCGTTTAAAAAATCTATGAGTTTTAATAAGGGATTCCTCCAGAAATTTCTACAAATATTTATTAATAAATTCCTAAAGGAATTCCACCAAGGGTGTCTCAAACACTTTTTCCAGGTTTTACTCAAGGAATTTGCGCAGTAACACCTTCTAAGATATTTCGGGAATTTTCCTATGATTCTTTCAGATATTCCTCCAGAGATTTTTTAAAGAATATCTTCAGAAATTTCTACAGAAAATAGACGATTTATTCAAAAAACCTTCAAGGATTCTTTCAGAAGTTTCTCCACAGATTCGTTCTGGAACTTTTTCAGGAATTCCTCCAGATATATTTCCAGAGACACCTTAAGGATTTTAAGGAATGTCAAATTCTTCGACAATTCTTTGGAAAATTCTGTCAGAAACTCAGGAAATCCTTGCAAAATGTTGTAATATGTTACTGAAGATTGATTCTTATCGATACTGATCATGCGGATCCTTCAAATATATCTCCTGGGATTCCTTCAGAGAATCCTTCAGGAATTCTTTCAAACTACACAAATTCCGCTAGAAATTCCTCTAATGAATTCCACCAAGGGTTTCTCAAGCAGTTCCTTTTGGTTTTACCTTCTACGATTTTTTTCTGGAATTTCCTTATGACTGTTTCAGATATTCATCTACAGATTCATTTCTACAGAAATAAGAAAGAAAATTTATTCAAAAAATCTTTCATGGATTCTTTCAGAAGTTTCTCCACGGATTTTTTCTGAAACTTCTTCAGAAATTCCTCCAAATATTACCAGAGACCATTAGGAGTGGATTTTTCTATGAATGTCAGCAAGATCAGCCAAATCTCTTTCATGCAGTTTTTTTTTTCAGAAATTCATCTACAGCTTTTTCAAAAAAATTTCAGCAATTCTTTAGAAAATTCTTCCAAGAGCTCCTCCAGAAATATCTTTCTTCTGTACTTCAAGAAATTACATTGGAGAAATTTTTCAAGGATTCCCTGAACGGATTTCTAAAGGAACTCCTGAAGCCAACCTCTGAAGATTCCCAAAACAAATGAAAAATTTCTGAACATAATTCTCTGATGCAATTTATGAAGTAATCTTAGGAAGAATTTCTGCAGGAATATCTGGGCATTGCCTGAAGTAACTCCTTGACATGAAATCTGAAAATCTGAAGTAATCATTAGAGGAGTTTTTGGAGGAACTCCTTGAGACAGGTCTGGAGGAAATATTTTATGGGAAACTTTTGAAGGAATTCAAGGAATCCCTGAATAAATTTCTAAAGGACACTCTTCAAGAATTGCTAAAGTAAGCCTCAGAAAATGTTCTGAAAGACTCCTTGAAATATTTTCTGCAGGAATCCGAGCAGAAACTGCAGACAAAGGTATTGAAGAAGGGAATAAATCCATACATCAGTTTCTGAAGGGATTCTTGGAGGATGTACTGAAGCAAACCCTGGAAGAACTGCTGAAGATGCCTTTAGAAATTTCTCTAGAAATGTTCCCTAGAAACTGCTACAGAAAATTCTTTGGAAATTCTCGGGAGATTTTTATATCATACTTTGCAGAAGTTTACGTATTTCTCTAGACATTCTTCTGAGAATTACAAAAAAAAACTTTCACAACTTTTTTCGGGTATACTTTTAGAAAATCAAAAAACTATGAACTTTAATAAAGCATTAGACAGAAGGTTTATCCAAAAAATCCCTCAAGGATATTTTTAAAAGTTTCTCCACGGATGCTTTCTGAAACTTCATCAGGAATTCCTCCAGAAATATTTTCAGAGACACCTTCAGGAGCTTAAAAAGTTTTCTATGAATGTCAGCAAGGGATTTCATCAGAAGTTCTTTCATGGAGTTTTGTTTTCAGAAATTCACCAAAAGCTTTTTCAAAAATTCATCTTTGGAAAATTATTCTAAAAGCTCCACCAGGAATCTCAAAATTCTGTCATGGGTTACTGAAGAAGTATTTGGAAGGTTTCTTATTGGTACTTATCCTGCGGTTCTTTCAGAAATATCTGCTAAGATTCTTTCAGATATTACTCCTTTAATTCTATCAGATACTTCTTCACTGATGATTTCACAGAAATACTTTATGAAATTACACTAAAAATTCGGGAAATTTTTCAAGTATTCCCTGAAGGAATTTCTAAAGGAATTCTTGGAGCCTACCCTCAGGAGATTCCAAGAAAAAAAAAACCTGAAAATTTCTGAAAAAAACAAAATTCCTTGAAACAATTTCTGAGATTTTCTGCAGGAATCTCTGGGGCACATCTGAAGAAACTCCTTGAGATGGCTCTGGAAGAATTCCTGAGTTTTACGGGAAACTTTTGGAGGAATTCAAGGGAAAAATCCTGGAGAAGTATTTTAAAACACTGCCTAGAGAGATTTCTGAAGAACACTCTTTAGGAATCGCTGAAAAAATCCGAAGGAATCGTTGAACTAATTTAGGCAGGAATTCGAGCAGAAACAGCAGCCAAAGTTATTGGAGAAATTCTCTAATAAATCCATATGTACAAACGTTTTTGAAAGTTGGTGTCCTGAACCTCAGTAAAATCGATTACCGAAGCAACCCAAGTAGTTCTGCTGTTCTATTTTTGTCAAAAAAGTTCCGAACAGGCAATTCAGGACTAAGTGCGTAAATTTCTGAAGAGATTATTGCAGCATATTCTGCAGATATTTCTGGATGAGTTATTAAAAGAATTTCTTGAAAAATGTGTGAAATCCCTGTAACATTTTCTTAAATAATCGCAAGAGGAATTTTCGGAGGAAAAGCCAGCAGAAATTTGAAACAAATCTGGAAGAGCTCTTGAAGGAATCACTAAAATATGTTGTTTAAAATTTAATTTTTGAATTTGAAGGAATCTCCAAAGGAATGCCAGCGCCAGGAAATGTGAAGAATGCTCTGTAGTTATTACATGTAGAATTTCTTGAGATATTCCTGGAGAAACGACAACAAATTAATCCGGAAGTGATTTCTGAAAGAATCCCCGAAAGAATATCCGATGGAATTCCTGAAGGGTCCCCGGAAAGTATTCTAAAGGAATTCCTTAGGAAGGTTTCAATGAATCCCAAGAGAAGTTTATTATGCAATCACTGGAGGAATATTTGAGGTACTTCTGAGGCGAATCTCGTGAAAACTTTCTAGAGGAACCTCTGGAGTAATATCGGAGAGAATCTCTGGAGAAAAACCCGGAAGGAACCTCTCGAAGAGCTCCTACAAAAATGTCATAAGGCATCCTTGCAAAAAAAATCTGATTTTTTTAAGGAATCGCTGGAGGAATTTCTGGAGAATTTCCTGCAAGAATTTCTTGAGGAATTAGTGAAAAATTAACTGGAGTAATCTTTGATGAAAGTTTTGAAGGATTCGCTAGTTGAACTTCTCTGCAATCTGTTGAGGAATTTCTGGAGAAAAGTCTAGAAAAATTCCTGGAAAAGACTAAAAAAAATAACTTGAAGGCAATTCCAAATATCCTGCAATAATTCCAGAATTCTTTGAGAAATTTCAGAAGTACTCTTGAAGCAATTCTTAGAGGTACACTCTATTTTTATTAAACAATCATGAATTTGGAGCACCATAAGATTTTTCTGGGATTTCTCCAGGAATTCCTTACGGAAGTGCCTCGAAGATTCCAACAGGAAGTCTTTCTGGTTCTTTCGAGAATATCTAGAAATCATTTCAAGAAACTCTTTCTGCTTCAGAGATTCCTTTCAGAAAACCCTTCAGAGATTACTTTTTAGAATTCCTTCAGAGATTCCATCTGGAATTCCTTTAGGATTTATTCCAGAATTCTCTCTGGAATTTCTCCAGGGATTCCTTCTGGAATTCCACCTGGGATTTCTTCTAGATTTTTTCCAGGGATTCCTTATGGAATTCTTCCAGGGATTCCTTATGAAATTCCTGCAGGGATTCCTTCTGGAATTCCTCTAGGGATTCTTTCTGGAAATCTTCCAGGGATGCCTTCTGGTACTTCTCCTGGGATTCCTTCTAAAATTCATCCTATTCTTTCTGGAATTTCTCTAGGGATTCCTTCTAGAATTCCTCCTGAAATTCATCCAGGAAATGAAATGCTTCTGAAATTCCTCCAGGGATTCCTTCTGGAAGTCCTCCAGGGATTTCTTGTAGAAATCTTCCAGGGATTCCTTCTGGAATTCCATCAAATGAATTATTTAGGAATTCGTTTGGGGATTCCTCCGAATATTCATTTTTTTTATTCTTTAGGGATTAGTTCAAGAAGAAGTCTACTGTTTAGGGATACGTCCAGCATTTCTTTCAAGATTTTATCTAGTTATTTTTCCAGAAATTACTCTAGACTTCTCTCCAGAAATTGATCTAGGCATTCGTCACGAAATTTCTAAGGTTTACTCTCAGAGTTGCTTAAAGAAATCTTTTCTCCAGCATTACCTTCAGAGAAACCTTTCAAGAATCTTAACCTCCAGGAGTTCCTAAAAAATCCTCTAGTAAATTATCTAATTCATTCGGAGCTTCATCAAGGAATTTATTCGGAAATTCCTTACGGAAGTGATCCAAAGATTTCAATAGGAAGTCTTTCTGGTTATTTCGGGAATTTCTAGAAATTCTTCCGAGGATTCCTCCAAGATTCAAGAATTCCTGCACGAATTAATTTGGACGATTCATCTAACTGGAATTTCGTTCTGAAATTTCTCCAGCAATTGGTACAAATCATACGGAATTTGCTTTGGGGATGTCTTCAGGAATTCTTTCTGATAATTCACCAGGATTTCTTCTACGAATTCTTTAGGAATTCCTTTGAATATTTCTCAAGGAAATCCTTGGCGATTCCTCACGAATTTCATTCTGAGATTTTCCCAGGCCCAATGGTCAGGGTAAGATAACCTTTCAATCTTGTTACCTATGCTAATCAAAATGTATTTAGTCAAGCGGAGTAAAACTGCGATAGTAAGGAAACGTCAAACATGTTACGTTTGAATTTGAAAGGTGAACAATTAAGTTACTGAACCATTTGCAAACTAGTCCAAAATCCAAGCGATGAATGCCAGCCAATACAAAATGTCATTTCGTTATACCAAATACAACCGTATTCCTTTCGATGCTTGTTACATTATCATTTGCCATTGAAGTTGCGAAACGTAAAACGTTATCGTCAAAATGTTAATCATCATCAGAAAGTTTGTTTTTTTTTTCGATTCAAAATCCGTCTGTATACTAGACATATTAGGCCGCCATATAGAATATTTAGTGTATTTATTATAGTGTCGCAATAAAAACAATGAATATGGTATTCAAAGATTCCAAATTGCAATTGTGCAAAGCCAAAAACAAAACCATCAAGTTTTTACCATTTTGGATGCAAGTAGGATGTGTTTATTGTAACTGATTTACACACATAAATTAGTAATTATAACGAAACCCCATTTAAATATAAAATCAAACTTGATCGATAAGCAACTTCCGCGATATACGCAATAAAGCTAAACGGCCACGTCATAACAAAACGCTACCAAAATGCATTATGATCTTTGATCCTATAAAGTTCGTTTATCAATCAGGAAAGGAAATATCAATAAAACGACTCACTATCGCAAGCAACTCAAACTATAACTAAATAAATATTTAATCGGCTTGGTAGGCCCAAAACGCGCGAAGAAACCAATCAATTTTGCGGAATGGATAATATAATTCAGGCACATTGCAGGGGAAGCTTCGAAGCTTTGAACAGGAGAGAAACAAGAGAAAAAGACCCCAAATAATACGTAGATGTATAGTACCCGTTGTAATAATAAAACTATTGGAGTGAGTAGTAGAAAAGTGAGGCGGACCGAGTGATCTGTTTTCTTTGCGAAAGAAATGCCTATCCGGTAGTTCATAAATCCCCACGATATGAAGGATTAACTACCCAGGTAACCAGTAAGCAGTTGAAATGCGCCTTTACAGCAGGTCAAAAAATGGAAATAAGTCGTATATGCGCCATAAGTGCTGCTTAAATGCAGGTTTTGGCCCAATATACGGCTGATTTAATGCTTATCACTCAGACTATCGAAAATGAAAACGAAAATATGTGTATAATTCCACATTTCTCATCTCGCCGTTTTTTCTATCTCTCTCCCATTTCTCTTTTCTTCACTTTGCGCTTCCAAAAGAGGTAATTCATGCAATTTCGAATGTGCTGGGCAGTATTTTCATGCTAGAAGACCCCAAAAGATCGTGCATTTGAAATGCTACGCAACAGCTGTCACATTTTCAGTAGCAGTTCAGTTGCTAATTTAGTACAGTTTAGCAGTTGAACTGCTATGATAGAGCAGAAAGCAGGTGGAATGAAGATATAATGCTGAAATACGGCTTGTTTAAATGCATAGTGGTTACCTGGGTAAGTTATCAGAAGTTTCGTCCAAGATTCCTCCAGAGATTCCTTCTGGAATTTCTTTAGGGATTCTTGCTGGAATTACTTTAAGGATTTCTTCTGGAATTCTTCCAGGGATTTCTTCTGGAATACATCCAGGGATTTTTTCAGGAATTCCTCCAGGTATTTCTTCTGGACTTCCTCCAGGGATTTCTTTTGGAATTCCTCCAGGGATTTCTTCTGGAATATCTCCAGAGATTTCTTCTGGAATTCTTTCAGGGATTCCTTCTGGAATTCTTCCAGAGATTCCTTCTGGAATTCCTCCAGGGATTTCTTCTGGAATTCCTCCAGGGATTTCTTCTGGAATTCCTCCTGGGATTTTTTCAGGAATTCCTCCAGGGATTTCTTCTGGAATCCCTCCAGGGATTTCTTCTGGAATATCTCCAGAGATTCCTTCTGGAATTCTTCCAGATTCCTTCTTACCTCCAGGGATTCCTTCTGGAATACTTCCGGATTCCTTCTGAATTTGTTGCAGAGATTCCTTCCAGATACTTCCAGGGATTACTTCTGGAATGCCCCCAGAGAATCGTTCTGGAATTCCTGCAGGGATTCCTTCCGGAATTCCTCCGGGGATTCCTTCCGGAATTCCTCCGGGGATTCCTTCCGGAATTCCTCCGGGGATTCCTTCCGGAATTCCTCCGGGGATTCCTTCCGGAATTCCTCCGGGGATTCCTTCCGGAATTCCTCCGGGGATTCCTTCCGGAATTCCTCCGGGGATTCCTTCCGGAATTCCTCCGGGGATTCCTTCCGGAATTCCTCCGGGGATTCCTTCCGGAATTCCTCCGGGGATTCCTTCCGGAATTCCTCCGGGGATTCCTTCCGGAATTCCTCCGGGGATTCCTTCCGGAATTCCTCCGGGGATTCCTTCCGGAATTCCTCCGGGGATTCCTTCCGGAATTCCTCCGGGGATTCCTTCCGGAATTCCTCCGGGGATTCCTTCCGGAATTCCTCCGGGGATTCCTTCCGGAATTCCTCCGGGGATTCCTTCCGGAATTCCTCCGGGGATTCCTTCCGGAATTCCTCCGGGGATTCCTTCCGGAATTCCTCCGGGGATTCCTTCCGGAATTCCTCCGGGGATTCCTTCCGGAATTCCTCCGGGGATTCCTTCCGGAATTCCTCCGGGGATTCCTTCCGGAATTCCTCCGGGGATTCCTTCCGGAATTCATCCGGGGATTCCTTCCGGAATTCCTCCGGGGATTCCTTCCGGAATTCCTCCGGGGATTCCTTCCGGAATTCCTCCGGGGATTCCTTCCGGAATTCCTCCGGGGATTCCTTCCGGAATTCCTCCGGGGATTCCTTCCGGAATTCCTCCGGGGATTCCTTCCGGAATTCCTCCGGGGATTCCTTCCGGAATTCCTCCGGGGATTCCTTCCGGAATTCCTCCGGGGATTCCTTCCGGAATTCCTCCGGGGATTCCTTCCGGAATTCCTCCGGGGATTCCTTCCGGAATTCCTCCGGGGATTCCTTCCGGAATTCCTCCGGGGATTCCTTCCGGAATTCCTCCGGGGATTCCTTCCGGAATTCCTCCGGGGATTCCTTCCGGAATTCCTCCGGGGATTCCTTCCGGAATTCCTCCGGGGATTCCTTCCGGAATTCCTCCGGGGATTCCTTCCGGAATTCCTCCGGGGATTCCTTCCGGAATTCCTCCGGGGATTCCTTCCGGAATTCCTCCGGGGATTCCTTCCGGAATTCCTCCGGGGATTCCTTCCGGAATTCCTCCGGGGATTCCTTCCGGAATTCCTCCGGGGATTCCTTCCGGAATTCCTCCGGGGATTCCTTCCGGAATTCCTCCGGGGATTCCTTCCGGAATTCCTCCGGGGATTCCTTCCGGAATTCCTCCGGGGATTCCTTCCGGAATTCCTCCGGGGATTCCTTCCGGAATTCCTCCGGGGATTCCTTCCGGAATTCCTCCGGGGATTCCTTCCGGAATTCCTCCGGGGATTCCTTCCGGAATTCCTCCGGGGATTCCTTCCGGAATTCCTCCGGGGATTCCTTCCGGAATTCCTCCGGGGATTCCTTCCGGAATTCCTCCGGGGATTCCTTCTGGAAGTCCTCCAGGGATTCCTTCTGGAAGTCCTCCAGGGATTCCTTCTGGAAGTCCTCCAGGGATTCCTTCTGGAAGTCCTCCAGGGATTCCTTCTGGAAGTCCTCCAGGGATTCCTTCTGGAAGTCCTCCAGGGATTGCTTCTGGAAGTCCTCCAGGGATTCCTTCTGGAAGTCCTCCAGGGATTCCTTCTGGAAGTCCTCCAGGGATTCCTTCTGGAAGTCCTCCAGGGATTCCTTCTGGAAGTCCTCCAGGGATTCCTTCTGGAAGTCCTCCAGGGATTCCTTCTGGAAGTCCTCCAGGGATTCCTTCTGGAAGTCCTCCAGGGATTCCTTCTGGAAGTCCTCCAGGGATTCCTTCTGGAAGTCCTCCAGGGATTCCTTCTAGAAGTCCTCCAGGGATTCCTTCTGGAAGTCCTCCAGGGATTCCTTCTGGAAGTCCTCCAGGGATTCCTTCTGGAAGTCCTCCAGGGATTCCTTCTGGAAGTCCTCCAGGGATTCCTTCTGGAAGTCCTCCAGGGATTCCTTCTGGAAGTCCTCCAGGGATTCCTTCTGGAATTCCTCCAGGGGTTCCTTCTGGAAGTCCTCCAGGGATTCCTTCTGGAAGTCCTCCAGGGATTCCTTCTGGAAGTCCTCCAGGGATTCCTTCTGTAAATCCTCCAGGGATTTCTTCTGGAATTCCTCTAGGAATTACTTTTGGAATCTCTCCAGGAATTCTTTCATGAATTCGTCCAGGCAATTTCTGAACGAAATAAAAATGTGAAATAGCACTAGATTTTGCGGGGTTTTGCCCTCGACTATCCTCGAACGGAGACAGATGTTGTTAACGTTTCACCAACTTGAAATCGATGAAGGAAAGAACAGAACAGAACACCGATTTACTTGAACAGTTCTATAATTTGCAATACGCGTTTACACGTGTGTATGCTGCATTATAGTGTCTCCTGTCAGAAAATGTTGCGCAATGTATTTGATAGCGATTCAAGGGGTATGATATATGAGTCATGACATTGGTATTAGTAGACATATATGAAAATAATATGTTATTCTGCAACTATTTCCGTGAAAACAAAAAAGTTTGAAACTTAGATTAAACAATTACAAAATGTTGTCGAATGAGCAGAACTAATAAAACGTCCTAAGTTTCAAACAGAATTTAATTACATTTTTTGTATGTATATCTTCGTGTAAGATTAACAAAAACATAGCATACCATAGTATAGCTTGTGAATTCATTCACATTGATCTCCAGTGTTGCATTAGTTTGCGTGTATTATAACTTCCACCACAGTCGGTAAATACAACACCAATATGCATTGTCCGTTCGTATTGTCAGAAGAGTGCAAAGATTGGTGTGGTGCGATTCGTCAGCAACAAATTTTACTCGTCTTTTTTAGCCGTCCAAAACCTGGATAAATAGCTGTCCGAACCGTGATTAATTGGCTGCATTGGAACGCATAGTGACCACCGATTACCTATTACAACTTGAAGAAGGGGCCACCGGCTGATAGACGCATCATAATGGCAAAAATGGCGTTTCAACACCAGGCGGGGACCGCGATGGAGTGCCTCAGCGTAAGTACAATGAATGATGCATATGAAACGAACGAACGAGTGCTGCTATAGCTTCTGCTGGAGTATGGGGCAATGTTGCCAATCTGATTGAGTTGGTTAACAGGTTGGTATGAACTCGTTGGAGGTCGCATTTCACGAATACAACCCTGATGTTTTGTTTATAAATCAATTTACGAAATGATTTCAGATGCAAAAGTTTATATGTTGTTTGGAAATGTTATTCTAAGCTGATTCATAACTGAGTTGTTATAATTCAGGAATACAAATTAGTAATAATTTGGAAATCCATATGAACAATACCAAAATTTTATATTTGAAGATCCTACGACTAGCTCGCTTGCTGTTATTGGTTAGATCTCACAAGAGCTAAATATGATATGATAATGATATTCCTGGAGTAAATTTGAAGTATTGTTTTCAGATATTTTTTTATTATAAAACACCAGATGAGAACAGCATCGTTTCAAAGTTGCATGGTTCTAACTACCCAAGTGTTGCTTTGTAAGCTATCAAACACAAGGATCGCCATCATTCAATTTTCAATAGTTGAATTATTATAATAAATAGTTATCTTTATTGGTATCGAAGGGTAGAAAAATTTCATATGAATCCCTTTTTTCATTTCATCATATACATGAACTTTAACTAAGAGCTAATTCTTCACACTATTCCTTAAGATATCTCTCCTGAAACTCTTTAAGGAATTTCTATTGAAATTCCTTGAGGAACTCCTCCAGAAACACCTCCTCCAGGGGTTCTTCCAAGATTTTTTTTTTTTATTCGTTACAGGGTTTCTCCAGGAACTTCTTCAGAGCTTCCTCCAAGAGCTCCTCCAAAGATTTCTCCAGGGACTCTTCCAGGGATTTCTCTAGGGACTGTCAGGCATTCCTGCAGGAATTATTTCGGGAATTTCTACTGGCATTCTTTTTGATTTTTTTTTTCGGAATTCCTGAAGAAAATTATTCATAAACTTCTTTATGAATTCCTCCAAAAACCCAATCAATGAATCCTCCAAGGAATTCCTCTAGCAATTCCTTTAAGAATTTTTTCTTTATTTAAAATCTTCGAAGAATTTCCCTTGGAATTGCTGGAGAGATTTCTTCTGAATTCCTTCAGGATTTTCGTCTCAAATTTCTTTAGGGATTTCTCCAGAAACTTCTTCATTGATTTTTAAAGGAACTCCTTCAGGGACTGCTCCAGGAACTCCTTCGGAGATTTCTTCATGGCTTTTTGCAAAAACTCTTCATAAATTCCTGCAGGAATTTCTCCTAGAATTGTTTGTGGGATTTTTCCTGGAATTCCTTGATGGATTCCTATATAAACTCCATCAGGGATTCCTCCAGGAACTTTTTCAATGATTTCTCCAGGGATCCTTCGGAGATTCCTTCTTGAGTTCTTCCAGGAATTCCTTCAGGGATTTGACTGGAAATCTTTGAGCATCTGAACCTCTCGAATTCGTTTGTGCACCGCTTGTGCATTAGCGTCATTTTTTTACTCGAACCGTACACTACGTCAGCGGGTTGTTTTCAGCGTGATGCATTAGGAAGGTTAATTTTCGAATTGACAAGATTTTTGCTTCAAGTTTGAGATCCACTGTTCAATGGACAAGGAAACTAAATTATATGTCTTTCTTACAATTAGATAAAAAAGGGCCCATATAGCCGTGGCGGTAAATGCACGGGTATCCAGCATGACCATGCTGAGGGTGACGGGTTCGATTCCCGATCGGTCCAGGATGTTTTCGTAAAGGAAATTTCCTTGACTTCCTTGGGCATAGAGTATCTTCGTGCCTGCCACACGATATACGCATGCAAAATTATCATTGGTAGAGGAAGCTCTCAGTTAATAACTGTGGAAGTGCTCATAGAACAAGCTGAGAAGCAGGCTTTGTCCCAATGAGGACGTAACGCCAAGGAGAGAGAGAGAGAGAGAGAGAGAGAGAATTAGATAAATTCAATGAATTCAACAAGTTTGCAATATTTTTGATTAAGTTTGCTGAAAACAGTATGTAAATTGCTATAAAATTCCCGGAATCCGTCGAAGATTCTTCGACTTTTTAATAATCTCTAAAAAAGTTGTTGACTTCTAAGGGAACTTTTGAAAATGTGTAATGAAGAGTTTGGGATTTCAACCAGAGTTCCTCGCAGCATTTCTGCAGGACATTTTCACGCGGCCTCTGCGGTAGTACCTCCAGGGAATTTCTTCCAGAGGTTTTTCCGATATCCTTCCAAATCCTTCCGAAAATCCTTCCAAAATTCCTTCAGGAGTTTCTCTTGATGTTTTTTTGAGATTGCTTTCCAAGTTTCTCTCGGGATGTTTGGGAGATTGTTGCAGAAGTTCTTCCAGAGAGTTTGTCGATGTTTCTCTTGGACTTCCTCGCGGGATTTCGCCCGTAGCTCCTCCCTGGCATTTTCTCTCAGGTTTTCAGAAATACCTTTTTGAATTTCCTTAATATTTCCTCCCGAGATTACACCCAGGGCCATTTTGCAAGATGTACCTGTTTTACTCAGAATTTTCTCCCGAGATTTCTCCAACAGGTATAAGCGGAATTTCTTTCAACTATTTAAGAAATTCCAATGAGGGAAAGACTGGGTCTCCAGTTAGCCCTTAACCTTTTGGAGCCGATTTTTTTCGCCGCTGTCGACGCAATCTCGCTGGTGTCGAACACGTTTGTTAGGCTCGGTTTCATCGCCGGGGTCATATATGACCCCTCCGGCTCCAAAGGGTTAAATTAATAACTGTGGAAGTGCTCAAAGACTTAGTGTGAAGCAAGGCAGGCCAAATCCTAGTGCGGACGTAGATGAAGAGAAGAAGAAGGAGGATCTGTTTGGAAAAACATCTAAAAAAAAACACGTGAAAATTTCCATGAGAATCGTCAGCAATAGCTCCTGCAGAAATCCCAAATAGGCCATTCCGAAGAATTCCAGGATAAATTCGGAAAAACTTTGAGAAGCATCTCAGGACCGACAAGGGACGGAATTTTCTGAGAAAAATTCTTCTGAGGAAAATCTCAGGCGAAACTTTAAATGAAATCTCACAAGAACCTATAAGAAACATCCCAGCTGAATTTCCCCATAAGACAGCGTTTCTCAAACTATGGGTACATACATCCTGAGCGAAACTTTTGGACAAAACGCAGAAGGAACTCCGAAAAAAATCATTGAGGGGCTCTGAGAGCAATAACAGGAAACATTCTAGAAAGAATTTCTGTATGATCCCCGTGAGAAACTCCAGGAGAAATCGGTTGGAATTCAGGAAACCTTTGAAGATTCTCAAGGAAGAATCCCGTAAAGAATTCTTCGAACCTTGAGAAAATGCCGGTAGAAATCTGGCAGAATTTTCGGGAGAAATAAAAAATGACGTGAAAAAAATCGGAAGAAATCTTGTGAGAGATCTTGCAAAGCATTCCTAGAGTAGTTTCTAAAGAAGTTCCAAAAAGAAACCCTTATGGAATGTCTGGAAAAAAATCCATCAAAAATAACCCCAGTACCAAAAGTCTTACAATGTTAAAACGTATTTTGCAGAACTTTAGTCAAAAATATCAAAAGTAAAATAACTAGTATTTTCGAGAATCTGAAAAGGTATCATTTATTTATCTTGAAAGTTATTTACCACCACGAATCATACACAAAGTATATGATTTTCTGGCAATTTTCCCCAGATAATTCAGGAGGTATTTTCAAGTTCTGAAAGCTGGCTTCTATTTTAAAGACTGTTTTCTTCGAACACTTCCTAAAATCTTTCAAAGATAATAATTACGAAAAACATATCAGAATTGCAGAGATCAGAGCTTTGTGGAGGTTTCGCTCGTCAGGAATACACTGAAATTTTACCATCAACCAGACAATAATTTCGCCAAAAAACCAGATCATGACTCTGATAAGAATTTAGTCAAAAAAAAATCTTAGAATTGACTTGTGACAAAATTATTTCGTCCTGCGAAGGACATCACAACTCCCGGCAATTTTGATAATCTTAAAATGTTATCTCATAAAAATTTTGATCAAGTGCACCGCATGGCAGTTTGTTCCCAAAAAGTGCACCGCGAGACAAAGGGTCTCAAAATTCCTGCTATATAGTATATATCTTTGGAAACTTAGTATATAATGTGCCAATATTTGGGAGTATCTTAGCTGAATCTGTTCAAAAAACATGGAGAAATGTGAATTAGAGCAAGTAACTTTTCTTAATTTTGAACTTGTAGTGTCCAGATATACGTCTGGTTTAGACCTGTGGTATTTAGCATATTCTCTGAGTTACTTAACTCTATCAATATCAACTGTGACATGTATACACCTGTACGAATACCCCTATATAAACCCTGTAATAAAGACATGCATTGAGTTGTAGTTTGAACAGTAAACTAATACGCGTGCTGTGTTACTCTGGTATCAAGAAGTCCCCTCAATAGTGAAACATAAAAGTGGTACGAGGATAAAGCAGTACAGACAATCGGTTTGGAAGTGCTATTGTGCATAGTGTACGGAATTGGGCTGTATTTGATAGCGTTCGAAGTGTTGATTGCTTTGTGTAGGAATTCTACAGCAAAACGCCCTTCAGTTTAGTCTATTAACTCGTTTCAAGCCCGTCGGTCGCTGTTAGTTGTTGCTGTGATCGGTCGTGTGGTGCTATTTAAAGTGGTTGCAGAAAGCCTTGAAGTGATTGGGGTCTTGGCGTAAGTATCGCAAGGCGGTTCAAAGAAAGAAAAGGCTGTAAGGTGATATTTAGTGGTGTGATCTGGCGAAGTGAGAAGTAAGCGCGGAATTAAATGCCGGTCGATTTGCGACGCTACCCGCCATCTCATTATTTTTCTGGGCTGCGCTTTTGTAGCGCCATCTTTGTATGTTGAGGTGCATAGAGTTTTGAGAAAGTTAAATTGTAGCTTTTTGAAGGCTGCTTTGTTGGTGTTTAAAGGTGTTTTAGAATTACCTGTTGAGCAGTAAAATCCATTTGAAAATTGAAGTGTGGGGAAAAATACCTGTGGTGTGAGCATTTCTACGAATCCTAAGCTGAGGTCTGTGTGTGACATCCCTTCAGGAAAAACGGTCTACCGATTCGGGAGGTATTGCTGCGCATCCCTGGAGCCGGAAACATCTTTGGACGCCTCGTTGGACACCATTTAATCGCCGAGTAAAAAGGTACGTGCCTCCATTTGCTTTTCTATTATATATTGAGCTGTTAACCTTTGTTGCACTCTGTGATTGTGTTATCAGGTGCAATGGCGTTGATTGGATCCATTGACCCGTACGTGCCAGGCTCGTCTTTTACAAATTACGTTGAAATGGTTGAGCATTTTTTCTCATCTAACAAAATTGAGCCTTACCGTAAAAAAGATATTTTTATCACGTTAGCTGGCATAACAGTTTTCGAAGAGATTAAACTATTGTACCCGGCCACAGATTTGAAAACTTTGTCCTACGAAGACATCACGAAGAAGTTGAAAGAGAGGTACGACAAAGTCGATTCTACTATTGTCCTCCGATACAAGTTTAGGTGTAGGAAACAGGGTCCTTCTGAAACGGGAGAAAATTTCGTACTCGCGATTAAATTGTTGGCTGAATCATGCGAATTCGGCACTCATCGCGACGACGCCATTCGTGATCAATTGGTGTTTGGAGTGTATGACAGAGAACTTCAGAACGAAGAGAACTTGACTGCTAGAAATGCTGAACGATTGATTAAAAATAGCGAGATTACGGTTTCCCAAGCACGTGCAATTAATTCCGAGGTTTCTGTAAATTCAGTTAAGCACCGGTTGGGCCACAGAGATGGCCGCAGAGATAGATATCGCGATAGGGAGCGTAGCCGAAGTAATGATTACCGTGGAGGACGTAGGACGTACAACGAAAGATCGCGGTCCGGTGATAGGTCAGTTAGCCGTGGAAGATATGCAAATTTTACTTGTCATTTTTGTAAAATGAAGGGTCATATACAAAAGAACTGCTACCGTTATAAAAACAGCCAGAAAAATACGGTGAAATTTGTAGAAGACAACAACGCCAAAACGGAACGGGTGCACGAGTATTTCAAGCGACTAAACGTGGATTATAGCAGCGGAAGTGACGATTCAGGTGAATATCCTTGTCTCATGGTGGCGTCTATTAATAGTGTTAGCGAACCTTGTCTCCTTGAGGCCAGCATTGAAGGAAAGAGAGTTTCAATGGAGGTCGATAGTGGATCGGCCGTATCCGTGATGAGCAAGAAAGAGTTCATGAGCTGTTTCAGCCATATTGCATTGCGAAACTGTAGAAAAAATTAATTGTTATTAACGGCTCTAATCTTGAAGTTTTTGGAAAAGTTTATGTAACAGTTTCAGTCAATGGAAAAACTGCTAAAGTAGAGCTCATCATTTTGGATGGCAAACATAATTTTATCTCTTTAATTGGCAGAGATTGGTTGGATGTTTTTTGTGCTGGATGGAGGAATAAGTTTTCTTCTTTTGTGTCTATTAACAATGCTGTGGTTCAAGATAACAAAGAAAAAATTGTGAGTGATATTAAAACCACTTATTCAAATTTGTTCAAAAGGGATTTTGAAACCTATTGTTGGTTTTGAGGCAGATTTGGTACTTCGAGAGAACACTCCGATTTTCAAAAAAGCCTACGAAGTGCCATACCGTTTGAAAGAAAAAGTGTTAGATCACTTCGATATGCTAGAAAAAGACGGCATCATTACACCAGTGAAGACCAGTTTGTGGGCGTCACCAGTTGTAGTAGTCATTAAAAAGGATAATGACATTCGACTGGTCATAGACTGTAAGGTGTCCATCAACAGGGTGTTAATTCCTAACACATATCCTCTTCCTACTGCTCAGGATCTATTCGCATCTATAGCGGGATGTAAAGTGTATTGTGCCCTTGATTTGACTACAGCTTACACTCAGCTAAATCTTTCGGAGAAATCTAGACAATTTGTTATAACAAACACAATTAAGGTGAAACGGGACGCCGTGTTATTTTTCCTATCTTGCCTCTCTTTCTAACAATTTGCCTCGCGATTTTGAAGATGGTAATCTCGAGTTCTATCGCACTGAAGATGCTGAAAAACAATCAGCATATGCACTGCAAGTGAGCATACACAGTGATAGGTTTTTGTTGCAAAATATGAAGTAGAATCAGAGATTACCATCTTAGTAGCAAAAGAGCAATGGCGGATATTTTCCCGACCGTCCCGTCCGCCCTTAAAGGACTATATTCATATAATCGACTACCTCAGGGGGCATCCTCCAGTGCTGCGATATTCCAGCAGATCATGGACACGATTTTAGAAGGCCTTGATTTTGTTTTTTGCTATCTTGACGATGTGTTGATCGTTGGAAAAGATTTTGATGACTGCCACAACAAATTATTACTCGTATTAGACAGAACAGAACAAAGCTAACATTAAAGTGAACTTCAAAAAGTGCAAATTTTTCGTTGAAGAGTTACCCTACCTTGGTCATATTGTGACGGAACAGGGTCTTTTGCCAAATCCCGAAAAGGTTCAGACAATTCAGGAAGCAAAACCGCCGACTAACTCAACAGAGTTAAAAGCATTCCTAGGGCTTATCAATTTTTATGGGAAATTTTTGCCAAATTTGTCATCGGTTTTAAGCCCTTTGTACAGGTTGTTGCGAAAGGATGCTAGATTTGAATGGACCGAACCGTGTCATGACTCATTTAGAAAATGTAAGAAAATGTTGCTTAATGCTGATATCTTAACTCTTTATGATCCCAAAAAGCCGATAGTAGTCAGCAGTGATGCTTCATCTTACGGTCTCGGAGGAGTTATATCCCACGTTGTTGACGGAGAGGAAAAACCCATATGTTTTACCTCGTTTTCCCTAAATAGTGCCCAAAGGTCGTATCCCATACTTCATTTAGAGGCTTTAGCTGTGGTTTCGACAGTCAAAAAGTTCCACAAGTTTTTATATGGGCAAAAGTTTACCATCTTTACCGACCATAAGCCATTGATTGGGATACTTGGAAAACCAGGACGAAATTCCATTTTCGTTACCCGGCTGCAACGTTATATTATGGAATTGGCAATTTATGAATATGACATCATATACAGGCCCTCGCAAAAGATGGGAAATGCAGACTTCTGTTCGCGATTTCCGCTGAAAGACGAGGTCCCTGGTAATTTTGAAAAACATTGCATTAAAAGTCTAAATTTTTCTAACGATTTCCCAATCGATTTTGAGATGATAGCTCAAGAGACTACTAAGGATTTATATCTACAACAAATAATGTTTTTTATTAAAAACGGGTGACCTGAGCGAATCGATAAATGCTTCAGGGATATATACTCTCAGCATCATGATTTGGAGGAGGTGGATGGTTGTTTACTTTTCCAGGATCGGGTGGTAATACCAGGATCGTTGCAAAGAAAGCTGCTAAAACTCCTTCATGCCAATCACGCGGGGATAGTAAAGATGAAACAGCAAGCCAGGAAGCATGTCTATTAGCCTGGTACACGGTTTATATGGGAAAATATAAAAAATGGAAAAACTCCAACTCCTGTATACTTTTTGAGCTCCATTTTGGTCCCATATCAACTGTGCAAAATTTCAGATCGATCGAAAAAACTATATTTTAGCGCCCGCCATTCTTAGTTTTTCATACGATTTACTATGGGGAAAATTTACCTCTTCAAAGAAAAATCGCTTGAGGTCAACCATTGATGCCTAAAAATAAGTCGTTGAATGATTTCTGTAGATAACTTCACGAGGAATCAGACCACCGAAGACCGCAAAGCGATGCGACATTCGTGGAAAAAGTTATTAAGCCTTACCCGATCGATAAAATGACGAGATTTTATTATTTATTGTTATTCCTTACGTGTTAAACAGCGTGGGCATGTCATTCGGTTTTCAGTCAATAACTTTTTCCACATGTCTTCGATCGCTTTGCGGTCTTCAGAGGGTTTGTTCCTCGTACAATTTCCAACAGAAATCATTCATCGCTATATTTTTAGGGGTTAAGGGGCAACCTGTGGTGATTTTTCTTTAAAAAAGTGATCTTCCCCATAGTAAATCGTATGAAAATTAAAAACGGCTGGCGCTAAAATATAGTTTCTCCGATCGAGCTGAAATTTTGCACAGTTGATATGGGGCCAAAATGGAACTCAACAGGAGTAAAATGTATTTTGGTGTCCCACACTAATGTCTATTGGTTCGGTATGAATGATGATGTGGAATCGTATGTGAAACATTGTGATATTTGCATGAAAATGGTAGTTGTTTCTGAAAAGCAATTTCTCAGTGAATGGACACCAACTAATAAAGTCTATGGTAGAATTCATGCTGATTTTTTCTATTTTGAAAAACAAACCTTTTTGTTGATTGTTGACAGCCATTCTAAATGGATGGAGATTGATTGGATGAGGTTTGGATCAGATGCAGGAAAGGTTATAAAAAAATTCATTGCTTTCTTCGCCAGGTTCGGTTTACCAAACATACTTGTGACCGACAATGGGCCACCATTTAACTCAAAACAATTTGTAGATTTTTTTGAGAGGCAAGGTATTCAAGTATTGAAAAGTCCTCCATACCACCCTCAAAGTAACGGACAAGCGGAGCGTTTGGTAAGGGTGACGAAAGAAGTCTTGAAAAAGTTTCTTATGGATAGTGAATTTAGAAATCTGGATTTACAGGACCGATTGAATTATTTCCTATTCAATTACCGAAATAGCTGTTTGACATCAACAGGAGAATATCCTTCGGAAAAGGTTTTAGGATACAAGCCCCGAACATTGATAGATTTAGTAAATCCCAAAAATCGATTTCAACATCAGTCAACTGAGAGACCAATATCCACTGAATTAAACCCAATTGAGCCTTTGATTGAGCATGATAACCCAGATCCTTTTACAAAGTTGGTAATCGGGGACAAGGTATATTATAGGAATTTTAGGGATAATGAGTGTCAGCGATGGATTGAAGCAAAATTTATTAAAAGACTTTCTAAAAATATGTTTCAGATCGCGATCGGATCTCACCCAGTTTCGGCCCACAAGGGGCAACTGAGGGTGCCTGCGAAGACTGAACGGCGCAAAGTGGCGCTTCAGTCGGTGTCAAGGCGTGGGACGAAGAGAAGCTGGGACCGTTCAGAGGAGGAATTCGATCTTCCAATACCTGGCTCTTCTTTCGAAGCACCTCCACCGTCACGAAGTGAAGCCCACCCAGATGCGTTACGTTCGTCGTCGATGCAGAGCACAAATACCTCAGAACGAAGTGATAGATCTATAGTCAGGCGATCAATGCGGAACAAGAAGAAAAAAGTGGATAACAATTTTGTATATTTTTGAACTTGAATGGATTAAGCTTTTAATTAGTTTGCATGAAATGTTTTTCTTTTAAATTTTTGAACTAGGATATAAGAGTGTTGAATTCGATAAGATTTAAATGAATCTCAAATGGGTATTAGGTTTAAGCTTAAGAGGAAAGGTACTGTAGTGTCCAGATATACGTCTGGTTTAGACCTGTGGTATTTAGCATATTCTCTGAGTTACTTAACTCTATCAATATCAACTGTGACATGTATACACCTGTACGAATACCCCTATATAAACCCTGTAATAAAGACATGCATTGAGTTGTAGTTTGAACAGTAAACTAATACGCGTGCTGTGTTACTCTGGTATCAAGAAGTCCCCTTAATAGTGAAACATAAAAGAACTCTTGGCCATATTGGAAATAAATTGCTCAGCAGTGTACCCGTTTATCGATTTCCAATGCCATAATTCCAAATCCAACGGGAGTTCATAGAAGAATCTCTGGCGCGAACCTAACTCTAGCTAAATGGATTTCTTCCGAGGTTTTCAGCTAAGTTTTTGAAGATCCTCCATAAATTTATTGTAAAACAATCTGGTAAGGGATATCCTTGGATATTGACTGCTTCCTGAACAAATATGTCTTTCTGACAAGGTTCGAGGTACGTTGGATCCTTCAACGCTCGCGATTAATTCCTTTCTAAATGTTTGGTTGACGTGAGATCCATTGTAGATTTTACTCGTTATTGTTTGGAACAGCCCAAGAGCTCTCCCAGTTCACTATAAATCCACCAGAAAAAATAGCCTGGGATCTAATCAGGAACATTCCAATGGTTCTATCGTTAATGTACCTCATTTTTTAAAATAATGTTTATATCAATAGTTTGGATGCAATATTGTGATTTCATTTATTTATGTATTTAGAACGTTTTCATAAAACGTTTTGTGTGTTCACAGCCAGAAAGAGCGGAGGTGGACACGTCCACATATATTATAAACTCATACTTTCAGCAATCAACTGTTTCAAAAAATCTTGCACATTTCCATTCCAGATTCCCATCACCCTGCACAAGGAAAAAGATGTAGACGAAGAAGGTCGCGAGGTGCTGAAGTGTGGTTTCAAAATCGGTGGAGGCATCGATCAAGACTTTAAGAAAAGTCCTCAGGGATATACTGACTACGTAAGTCTGTTGCCATGAAACAACATGGTGTTTCGATAAAACTAAGCTCAATCAGATAACCCAAACCTTCTTCACAGGGTATCTACGTAACGGAGGTCCACGAAGGAAGTCCCGCGGCAAAGTCCGGCCTGCGAATGCATGATAAAATTTTACAATGCAACGGGTACGACTTCACCATGGTTACCCACAAGAAGGCCGTCAGCTATATTAGGAAAAACCCGGTGCTTAATCTGCTGGTGGCGCGAAAGGGAGTTACCTCAACCTAAACACACACAACTATACAACATCACGTCGCTGAGCCGAAGGCGTAGACTTTTTGTTACAATTAGGTATTACTACTATTAGATCGTATATATTAGCTTTTAGTGGATATATGTATGGCACCGCTGCCGGATAGGTCATCATGCCCGTGTTAGAGTATAATTTCGAAGAAAGTTTTGAACGGTGCATTCGCTAGCTTTTTTATGAAGATTACATTATTCATTACACAGCAAACCTTGACACAAAAAATGGTAGATTGAGCAGCTGAGAAACCTCCACAAGATTATTACCAAAATCCTTAGCTGTAGGGTCATTCGATTTTTCTCTATGCTAGTTTGGGTATGCATACACTACAGGGAATTAGCTCTCTATTGCGTTTACTTTTGATTTTAATAAACTTTATTCAATGTTTCGTTGTAGGTTTAACTTAGTAAGCAGTCTTTTAAAGCTAAACTCAATCAACTACGTAATAATTTTCTTCATCAACAATCATTGAAATCATTGTTTTATGACTTCTAGGGATTATAAGAAATAGGTATCTCAATGTTTGGAAAACCTTTATTTTTACTGATGATGAATATTGTGTGAAAAAATGAGATTTATTCAGTTCTTAAAAAATATAAAACAAGAATGAGCCGTTTGTTTTTGCAATGGTCCAAACAATCTCCATATCGTAACAGTGTATTCAGAAGTCTTCCAGAAGTTCATTTCAAAATTAGTTAAAAATGTATGTCTTGGAGTAAAGTATTCAGCATCTTACTCTAACAGGAATTCATGTTCACCTCTTAATGATATGTTGAATGCAACAATCGTTGCTAATTTCGAATTTGCCTAGCATAGAGAAGAGTCGCAAATGTCCCATCAATTCTAACTAATTGAAACAAGGAAGCCGAACATTCGTAATAGATAAGAAGTAACTGTTTATCTAATTTTATATAGCCTTAAATGGGAATGAATGCATGCCAAAGTAAACATAGTTCACCATTACCTGGTAGAAAATTAGAGAAATCCTTTTGTTGCAAAAAAATATATAGCTACCTACTGGGGATGGCCAAAATGTTTGGGACAGGCAACTTTTTTTTCTCTCACAAAAAAGTTGAACATGCTATAACTTTTCATAGAGAGCATCAAAAAATCTCAAATTTTGACTGTTTATCAACCTATTATATGTGCATCATTGCAATGATGCATTGGTACAAATTTGGGCTATTTTTTAGACAACTCATTTTTGAGCTGTCATATCTCGGAAAGCAGTGAACTGAATTGAATGAAATTTTGAACGTACACTAACAATATACAAATGCTTCACAAGCTATTAAAACATAGATACTTTTTGAACGTTGAAAAAAGCTATCATGGATTGACACTTTTTGGATTTTTCTCGAAAAAAAGTATTTTTTTTACGTCAATGTCAATAAATTTTAGTGTTGATGTTCAAAGATTTTCCACTTCTGTTCTCAAGTTATCTTCAATCAGATATATTAGAGCCTATTTAGATTAAAGAAGGAACACCTTTAGTTTTTTTTTGTTTTTATTTATGTGTATTTTAACTTAGAGCTAATTCTACATTTAAAACCCCGATTTAATCCACCTATGGTGAACAGAACCCTTCTTACACTTATTAAAATTATTGTTTATTATTTGTATTTAACATATTCATTTAGAGTGATGAACCAAAAGTTCTAGAAAATATTGTGGATTTGGCATCTAGTGAATTGGTTTCCAAAATATCATCATGGACCATGGACTAAACTACCAGAAATGCCAGGCAAAAAAATATCTTACTTATTCTGGAATTATGTATCTTTTGTTAACTGCCAAAAGATCTTGAATGATAAACAAATGGATAATAAAATAAGCGAAATACACTTTGTCTAATATCTCTTAATCAGTCGAATAAATTAGCTCCGAAGTACTTGGTATTCATGGTTATGGTGTAAAAAGGACAAAAATAATATATCTACTACGCTAATCAGTTTTGGAATTAGCTAGTTATTTTGGCTGTCCAGTTCTTGCATTTTTCCCACAATATATAAATTCAAAGCTCTCATTTAATATATTGTTAGTTTTCATAGCATTCCTGTTTATTTGTAGTTTGTTATTTATAATTTTATTGAAAACAATAATCTGCTACAGTAGACGTTCGTTCGGTGCAAACGGTTTAACTGCAATGCTTTTTAACTGCAAGTCCACTAAGTGCAACAATTTTGCAGTTATCGCACCGCTATCTGTCAAAAACAAAACGTCAATAGAGTTGCGATTTTTTTCTGATGCACTACAGCTGCATTGCGATGTTTTTGAGTGCATTCTGGCTGCGTCCAACAGCATTTGACAACTGTTTGACGGCTGTCAGTCGTTGCAGTTAGCGAATTTCATTCGGTAACTGAAACGTAAACATGTTGCACTTATCGAACGTCTACTGTAGTATACACTTTATATGAGGTCAGTATTATTGATTGAACAATAATTTCCCATCGACTGGTCAAAAGCTTATGCAAGAAAGCAAACGAATATAATAATAAAAAAAGGAATTTATTGAAATACGTTCGATAACTGCAACATGTTTACGTTTCACTTAGCGAATAAAATTCGATAACTACAACGACTGACAGACGTCAAAGAACTGTCAGTTGCTGCAGAATGCAGCCAATGTGCATACGAAAAACATCGCACTGCAACAAAAGTGCATGCGAAAAACATCGCATCGCTGTTGACGTTTCGTTTTGAAGGATAGCTGTGCGATAACTGCAAAATTGTTGCACTTAGCGGACTTGCAGTTAAAAAGCATTGCAGTTAAAGCGTTTGCACCGAGCGAACGTCTACTGTACTCCTCGAAAGATTTCTCAGTAACCAAATGTCCAATCGAAATAAAATTTCAGGGCCTTCTACAAAAATACTGGAGCTTTCGTTTGGTGCTAAGAGAACCCAAATCGGTTGACAGACGGCTGAGATATTTATTATGATACACTTGGTCAAAAATCTCAAAAAGTTTAGTTGTACAAATCCTAAGTACTCTTCGAAAGATATCTCTGTAACCAAATGTCCAATCCTAAGAAAATTTCTGAGCAATCTACTAGGATGTTGTAGCTTGCATTTGGTGCCAAGAGAACCCAAATCGATTGACACATGGCTGAGATATTTAGTTTGATACACTTTGTTAAAAATCTCAAAAAGTTTAGTTGTATAACTCCTAAGTACTCTTCGAAAGATATCTCAGTAACCAAATATCCAATCGAAATAAAATTTCAGAGCGTTCTACTAGGATGTTGTAGCTTTCATTTGCTGCCAAGAGAACTCAAATCGGTTGACAGACGGCTGAGATATTCATCAATATGCTAAATGTCAAAAATCTCTCAAAAAGCTAACCTATATGACTTCAAAGTACTCATCGAAAGATATCTCGGTAACCAAATGTCCGATCGTAATAAAATTCAATAGGGTTCTACTAGGATGTTATAGCTTTCATTTGCAACTAAGAGAATCCAAATCGGATATCAGACGGCTGAGAAACGTGCGTGACTTTTTTTTTGTAACATACGCACACACACACATACACACACACATACACACGCACACATACATACACACACACATACACACGCACACATACATACACACACACACACACATTTGCTCAGTTGGTCCAGCTGAGTTGATTGGTATATGAGACTCGGCCCTGCGGGCCTCGGATCGAAAGTCGGTTTTTCGAGCGGTATTCATACCCTTCTTATGGGTGTAAGAAGGGTAAAAACACATTTAGTAATTTTTGTGTGGTATTGTAAATTTGACTTATTTTCCTATATATGGGTAAAAATTTCAACCCGGTATAACTTAATTCGCCGTGAGAAAATATTACGTTTTATAACGTTGTATTAAGTATCAATATATTGTTGATAAACGTTAAAAAAATCATTCAATTCGGTTCACTGGTTTAGGAGATATGACAGCTCAAAAATGAGTTGTCTAAAAACAGTGTTTTACCCCAACGGTTCTAACTTCGCGAAAAATTATTCAATCGAGCCCAAATTTGTACCAATGATGCAGTGCATCATTGATGCACATATAACCCAAGTAACCACGGTGCTGAAGCATTATTGCATGCAGATATATGGTGTACTTAGAGCAATCATTACTTTACATGCAAACTTAAAGTTGATTTAAAGTGGAAATGGGCAATTATGCGACTGCTTCAAGATTATACCAGTATAATCCTAATTTGATTCTATAATTGCCCACTTCCACTTTAAATCAACCTTAAGTTTGCATGTAAAGTAATGATTGCACTAAATACACCGTATATCTGCATGCAATAAGGCTTCAGCACTGTGGTTACTTGGGAACAGTCTAAATTTGAGATTTTTTGATGCACTCTATGAAAAGTTACAGCATGTTGAATTTTTTGTGAGACAAAAAAATTTGCCTATCCTAAACATTTTGGCCACCCCCTGTATTTGGTTACAAGGACTGCTATAGGGGTAGTCGGGGTAATTTGGCCAATGGGGCAATTTGAACACCACATAAAAATCACCTAAAATGTAATATTTTTAACAAACCAACCTTACAGCTCTACTACTGGTCTGATATGGAAGCCACTGAAACGTTAGAACGTGTTAGTTTAAGCCCACAGTAAATTAGAAAAAAATAATTGAAAAACGTTGGCCAAATTACCCTGAAGAAGGCTGAATAAAAACACCTCATAAGACTCCTGCTGTTCAAATACATTGAATAGTTTGAAAATTAGTTTATTTTCTGTATAAATCAAGTTGACACACTACAATTCAATGTCTATCGGTGCATATTAAGGTTGTGTTACATTAGGCGAAAAAAAACTTCATTGAAAATAGGGTGCTCAAATTACCCCGACGGTTTAAAACCGACGCAAAAAATTTTTGGCATATAAACACGAATTGACTTTGGCGTTCGCTATTGTCTCGCGTGAAAATTAAAACAATAGATGCGCGGGTGTTTGGTGTTCGGTATTGTGTTGTTCTTTGTAAAGAAGAACATTAATCAAGATAATTAGATAATCGGCATTGAACTACAAATACCACACAACAATTGGTGTGATCTTTTTTCAATATTATTTATTTGTAAATAATTATACTTCAGTATATATTTGCTATATAACTGCATATAAGTTGAAAATTCGCTATTTTCAACATCCTTTCATCTATTGGAAGCTGCTTCAGTTCTGGGCTCTTTCTAAGTTGATGAAGGGATTTATAAATGCTTGCAAGGACTTGGCCAGGTGTGTGGAGCTGAGTGAATCTATGACATTGTAGATAGTAGCGACATCGGCACTGTCAATGGAAATATTCAACTTTGCAACTCCATCCAAGATTTGTGCAAGTATTCATGCTATGCTATGCTATGCTATGCTATAAACACGAATTGACTTTGATATTTTTATGTATCTTGTGTAGTATTATCAGAATCATTATGATCATACGATGGCACGGTAAAGGCTGGGTATGCTGCGCAATTCAGATCCCATTGAGATCCACTAGCCTCTGCGCAGCAACTCCTATCCCTACCTCCTCGCAATACCGGCCGGAAACTAAGAGCAACCTTAGGGAAGATCGGGTAACCAACCCCGGTGGGAACTTTGATCGTAGGCTGACAGGGAAGGGGGGGTTTGCTTCGGCAAACCTGAGCGTCTGTTCTCCAGGAGGAGCGGCTCACAACTGCGTCTGATCCCCATGTTAGGGGCGGCTGATCTACGTCCGAGTGCCAGGGAAGGCCTCTAAGCTCAACTGTGCACTATGGTCCTCCGGAAATTAGGGAGTTGGTGTCAGGCCCTACGAGCCAGCCGTAAAAAAAACTTCGTAACGGAAAATCAGCAACATAATAATACAAACCGAGACCAACGGTAACGACCCCAGCGAACAAAAAGGACTTGGGATTGGAACTGCCGATCTCTCAACTTCATTGGGAGCACCCTCGCCGATCTACTGAAGCATTGCGGGTTCGGCATCGTAGCGCTGCAGGAGGTGTGTTGGACAGGATCCGTGGTGCGAACGTTTAGAGGTAATCATACCATCTACCAGAGCTGCGGCAACATACGCGAGCTGCGAACAGCTTTCATCGCGATGGGTGATATGCAGAGGCGCGTGATCGGTTGGTGGCCGATCGACGAAAGAATGTGCAGGTTGAGGATCAAGGGCCGATTTTTCAACTTCAGCATAATAAACGTGCACAGCCCACACTCCGAAAGTACTGATAATGACAAGGACGCATTTTACGCGCAGCTCGAACGCGAGTACGATCGCTGCCCAAGTCACGACGTCAAGATCATCATAGGAGATTGGAACGCTCAGGTAGGCCAGGAGGAGGAATTCAGACCGACGATTGGTAAGTTCAGCGCCCACCAGCGCAGACGAACGAAAACGGTCTACGACTCATTGATTTCGCCGCCTCCAAAATCATGGACATACGCAGCACCCTTTTCCAACACAGTATCCCTTATCGTTACACCTGGAGATCATCACAGCAGACGGAATCTCAAATCGACCATGGTCTGATTGACGGACGGCACTTCTCCAACATTATCGACGTCGTCAGGACCTATCGTGGCGCCACTATCTGGTGATGGTCAAACTGCGCCCAAAACTCTCCGTCATCAATAATGTACGGTACCGGCGACCGCCACGGTACAACCTAGAGCGACTGAAACAACCGGATGTCGCCGCAGCATACGCGCAGAATCTCGAGGCCGCGTTGCCAGACGAGGGCGAGCTCAAAGAGGCCCCTCTACAGGACTTCTGGAATACAGTGAAAGCAGCCATCAACGACGCAGCCGAGAGCATCATCGGGTACGAGGAACGGAATCGACGGAACGAATGGTTCGACGAAGAGTGCAGAACGGTTTAGGAGGAGAAGAACGCAGCAAGGAACTCGACAGAACGTGGAACGTTATAAACAGAAGCGGAAACAGCAGACCCGCCTCTTTCGGGAGAAAAAACACCGCCTGCAAGAAGCGGAGTGTGAAGAAATGGAACTGCTGTGCCGTTCCCAAGAAACACGGAAGTTCTATCAGAAGCTCAACGCACCCCGCAACGGCTTCGAGTCGCGAGGATAAAGACGGAGGCCTCTTGACGGACGGACGTGAGGTGATGCTGAGGGAAATTAGGAGCCATTCACCAGCTCAAAACCAACAAAGCAGCTGGTAAGGATGGTATCGCAGCTGAACTCATCAAGATGGACCCAGAAAAGTTGGCCACCTGTCTGCATCGGCTGATAGTCAGGATCTGGGAAACCGAACAGCTACCGGAGGAGTGGAAGGAAAGGGTAATCTGCCCCATTCACAAGAAAGGCGACCATTTGGAATGTGAGAACTTCAGGGCGATCACTATTTTGAATGCTGCCTACAAAGTGCTATCCCAGATCATCTTCCGTCGTCTGTCACCTAAAACGAATGAGTTCGTGGGAAGTTATCAGGCCGGCTTCATCGACGGCCGGTCGACAACGGACCAGATCTTTACCGTACGGCAAATCCTCCAGAAATGCCATGAATACCAAGGTCCCAACACATCACCTGTTCATCGACTTCAAAGCGGCATACCACAGTATCGACCGCGCAGAGCTATGGAGAAACATGGAAGAAAACGGCTTTCCTGGGAAGCTGACTAGACTGATTAAAGAACCGATGGACGGTGTGCAAAACTGCGTAAGGGTTTCGGGTGAACTATCCAGTACATTCGAATCTCGCCGTGAACTGCGTCAAGGTCATGGACTCTCATGCCTACTCTTCAACATCGCTCTGGAAGGTGTGATGCGACGAACCGGGCTCAACAGCCGGGGAACGATTTTCGCAAAATTCGGTCAATTTGTGTGCTTTGCGGACGACATGGACATTATTGCCAGAACATTTGGAACGGTGGCAGAGCTGTACACCCGGCTGAAACGCGAAGCAGCAAAGGTTGTACTGGTGGTGAATGCCTCAAAAACAAAGTACATGCTGGTAGGCGGAACCAAACACGACTGGATCCGTCTGGGTAGTAATGTTACGATAGACGGGGATACTTTCGAGGTGGTGGAGGAATTCGTCTACCTCAAATCCTTACTGACGGCTGACAACAACGTAAGCCGTGAAATTCGGAGGCGCATCATCTGCGGAAGTCGGCCCTACTACGGGCTCCAGAAGAAACTGCGGTCGAAAAAGATTCACCCACGCACCAAATGCACCATGTACAAAACGCTAATTAGACCGGTGGTCCTCTACGGGCACGAGACATGGACCATGCTCGAGGAGGACCTGCAAGCACTCGGAGTTTTCAAGCGACGCGTGCTAAGGACGATCTTCGGCGGTGTGCAGGAGAACGGTGTGTGGCGGAGAAGGATGAACCACGAGCTCGCTGCACTTTACGGCGAACCCAGCATCCAGAAGGTGGCCAAAGCCGGAAGGATACGATGGGCAGTGCATGTTGCAAGAACGCCTGACAACAATCCTGCAAAGCTGGTGTTTGCAACTGATCCGGTTGGCACAAGAAGGCGTGGAGCGCAGAGAGGACGATGGGCGGATCAGGTGGAGCGTGACCTGGCGAGCATTGGGGGCGACCGAGAATGGAGAGCGGCAGCCACAAACCGAGTGTTGTGGCGTACTATTGTTGATTATGTCTTGTCTTAATAATATTGAACAAATAAATGTATGTATGTATGGTTCTCTAGCGATGTTCCATGTTCCGAAGCAGAAGAGACGGAAATTCGACGTCAAGTCTAACGAAGGTGTTTTTGCCGGCTACGCAGACAATTCGAAAGGGTATCGTATTTTCAATCCTGATTCTGGAGACGTAATCATTAGTACAGATGTCGTGATCTTGGATGAAGAACGACCGGCGAATTTGTTTAAGAAGTAACCAAACACTGTAGAATTCATGGAACTCATCAATTGGTGTGTAGGAAATTGGAAAATTACCCTAATCAACGATGGAAATTTACAGTCCGGTAGTTCATCGAGAGCTTTGGAGAGAGAAAATGCACGACTCAACGAAGACGCTTCGGATCAAGCCAATATCCAAGAGATTCCAGATTGTCCCATTTGAACAACGTAGTGCCTGCTGTAGCGCTCCCACCGCAACTTACAGGACCAGCTGAAGAGCAGCAAGAGTCGAGGCGCAGCGGTCGGGAGCGCCTATTTCCTGGCAAGTATTCTGATTTTGTTTGCTTTAGCTCAACTGCTGTACCGTATTTAACCGAACAGTTTGACCACGATGATGTTGACGATGAAACTGTTGATGAAGGTGATTCAAAGGCGTTGAATCGGCCGGACCGCCAGCTCTGGATTGAGGCAATGCAACGTAAACTTTGAGCGCAGGACGAGAGTGGCACCTGGGGTTTGACGGAGTTACCACCTGGAATTCCTTCCAATACAAGGCGCGGCTTGTTATAAAAGGATGTTCCCAGCGGACCGGCATCGACTATAATGAAGTTTACTTTCCGGTAGTGCGATATTCGACCGTTCGTTTTCTGCAGAGCGTTAATGATTAATCATAAATTTAATCATGATTAATGATTAATGATTAAGATTAATCAAAATCATTAATCCTAATCACAATAAAATCTCATTTAATCATTAATCATTAATCTTAATCACACTGTTTTTGCAATCTAATCATTAATCAGTAATCATAATCATAAGAAAAAATACTAATCAATCATTAATCATTCATCACCAAAAATAATTCATCATATAAAATTTATGATCCAATTTAAGTTGGTTCAAATGCTGTTCTAAATAATATAATTTATGATTCTTTTTTCAAAAATCTCCCGGACATAGTTACCTTTTACTTTCGAAACTTCAAAAACATGTTAAACAATAAAAATATTTTAATCATTTCCAGTTTTTTGTGATTGATTAATCATGATTAATCATGATTTTTAATCAATGAGCCATTTTTAATCATTAATCATAATCAATAATCACAGATAAAACCAATTTTAATCATTAATCATAATCTTTAATCATCCTAAAAATCAAATTAATCATTAATCATAATCAATAATCACCAAAATTGGAATTTTAATCATCAATGATTATTCATGATTAAAATTATTGTTAATCATGAACGCTCTGGTTTTCTGATGGCATTGGCAGTACAGCACGATTTGGACATCGAACTGCTTGATGCAGTCACAGCGTTTCTACAAGGGAAGCTCAAGGATGAAGAAATATATATGGAACAACCTGAAGGTTACGTCTTCGATTCGACCAAGGTGTGCAAATTGCAAAAAGCTTTGTACGGATTGAAGCAATCAAGCAGGATATGGTATGGATGAAGCGCTCAAGGCTTTCGGACTAATCCGTTCCAACTTAGATCCTTGCCTGTATTTCATCCTCAAGGAAGATGGAAAAATGGAAGATGGAAAAATGGAAGATGGAAAAATGGAAGATGGAATTATGACGATCTATGTTGACGATTTTCTGGTGTTCACAAATGATGAAGAACTCAAAAAGAAATTGAAATGTTATTTGAATTCACGATCCAAGATGAAAAATATCGGGGAAGCGAAGTTTTGCCTTGGGCTATAAATAACGCGTGATCGTACGAATGAAAAATTGTTTCTCGACCAGCAAGCGTATATCAAGGATGTTCTGAAGAGGTTCCACATGGAGAACTCGAAACCTGTTGCAACTCCAATGGACTCGAATGTGAAGCTTGATATTCTCAATTTAGTTGAAAATCGGAGTTTTCGACTAGCCAAGTTGGATTTTTCTCCAAATCCGTGCGTCGGACCTAACTTCGGAAGTGCTGCGCTGTATAGTAAACCTGGTCCGCTATATACAGCGCATTACTTCCGAAGTTAGGTCCGACGCACGGATTTGGAGAAAAATCCAACTTCGCTAGTCGAACATTCCGGGTTTTAGCTGCACGGAGAATAAGTTCATGAGTCCCAAGACACCAGAGGACATGGCTGAGATGAAGAATGTTCCATTCAAAGAAGCAGTTGGTTCGTTGTTGTATGCAGCCCAGGCAAAAAGACCGGACATCGCGTTCGCTGTTAATTTGGTGAGTCAATTCTTAATTAATCCAGGAAGGCAGCATTGGGAAGCCGTGAAGCGCATTACGCGCTACTTGCGTGACACTTTGGACGCGAAATTAATGTACACGAGAGGAGGTGATTCTCAACTGACTATGGCTATACAGATGCGGATTGGGGAGGAGATCCTGATACGCGAAAATCAACAACTGGATATTAATGTGTATTAAATGAACATCCCTAATTGTACTACTTCATCATTCCATTCTATTGTAGTTCCTAATAAATACCGTTCGTAGTTCTCTCGTGATCGTCAAGCTATACACTTCATTTCTGTCGATGTCCGAAGTATCATAGTCCGATTAATACATAACAGCTGGCGACGAGACGGGCAGTAAATTAAAAGAACGGTCGTGAAACGTGATAAAATGTCATCGGAACGTTTTAGTATTGAACAGTTCGATCCGGAAAAAAGTGATTTTGGTTCCTACATAGATCGGTTCGACCAATTTCTTATCGTCAATAATGTCTCGGACGAACAAAAGAAACGAGCGATGCTCATTACACATATTGGCCCGGATGCATATGCAGTTTTGGAGAATTTGGTTATGCCTGAAAAACCAGTTTCTAAAGATTTCAAAGACTTAGTGAAAATCCTTAAAGAACACTTTACTCCAAAACGAGTGGTGATGGTTGAACGCTTTAAATTCCACAAGCGAGATCAGAAGGAAAATGAAAACATGGCGGAATATATTGTTCAGCTCAAGAAGATGGCAAAATTCTGTGAATTTGGAGCCGAGCTTCCGTCTGTGCTCAGAGATCGCTTCGTGTGTGGTATGAAGGATGAAAGTATTCAAAAGAAGTTGTTAACCGTAGCCGACCTAACGTTTGATAAAGCTTGTTTAATCGCTCTTAGTATGGAAGCAGCACACGAACAAGCAAGCGTTATGCATCATATAGTTGGAAAAGTGTTCGACAAATCAAGGAGATACAACAGTCGACGAGACCAGCAGCACCAACTACCTTCGACCTCCAATAGCTTCAGAAAGGAGAATACAACGAAACCGGTCTCGTGTACCGGTGTGGTCGTAGTCATAATCCAGCCACCTGCCCCGCAAGAAAGTGGAAGTGTTTCTCGTGTGAACGTATTGGTCATACATCAAAAATGTGTCGGAACAAAAACGTTAATTCTGTGGAAGAAGAAAACTATAGTGATATGAGTGATGATGAACAACAGTTTGTAAACACTTTGTTTTGGGAGCGTCCATGTGAGTGTGATCATCGTTCTGCCACCAAACAATCAGCATGAGGACAATGTGATGAAGAAGAAGTCAATATGGTGAGCAAAGCGTTGGATCGAAAAGCGAATATGTGTGTGATGAACATGAATGGAAGAAATGTAAACATTGAGATTGACACTGGAGCTGTAGTAACTATCATGTCAACAGAAGTGTATGAAAACCTATTCAGTGAAATTGAGCTAAAAAAGTGTTCATTGGAATATGCGTTAAAGACGGTCGGAAGACAAACTCTGAACGTCATCGGAGAAATCATCGTTACGGTCGAAACAAACAGCAAGTTGCACAAGCTGGTAGCAATTGTGGTCAAGGATGTTTGTACTCGCGATGTATTGGTTGGCCGAAATTGGCTGGACCGCTTGGCTCCTGGATGGAAAACGTATTTTGAGGATGCTATGTGTTCCAAAATAAAAGCTGTTAAGACAGGGAACGACATCGACGAGTTTACAAGTGATTCGCAGCGTGCACATTGTTCGGACGGTACTGGCATAAAGGGGTTTGAAGCCCAAATACAACTGAAGCCAAATGTCCAACCAGTGTTTAAACGAGCCCATAACATTCCCTTTGGGCTAGTGGACCGTGTGAAAAATGAACTGGATAGAATGGTGCAAAATAGTGTATTGTGTCCAGTGAAGTTCAGCCAGTGGGCCTCGCCAATCGTAGTTGTTGAGAAGAAGGATGGCTCCATCAGGATATGCACCGACTTCAAGCGGACTCTGAACAAAGTGATAGACGTAGAGCACTACCCGTTACCCCAATTGGAGGATGTTTTCGTCAAGGCTCAAGGTGGGCGGTTCTTCACAGTGTTGGACATGACAGGAGCGTTTCAACAGTTGAAAATTGCAGAGTCTTGTGAAGAGCTTTTCACTATCAATACCCCGTTTGGCCTGTACCGCTATAAGAGGCTGACTTACGGTGTGTCTAGTGCTCCGGCTATTTTCCAGCGCGTTATGGAAACCATTCTGGCAGGGATTCCGAGAGTGATAGTGTACATTGATGATGTTTTTATATCCGGCCGTGATGAAGAAGAAACCAGACGCCTTACCAAACTTGTCCTCGACAGACTTCGTCAATACAACGTTCAAATAAACTTCGACAAAAGTAAATTCATGTGTGAAGAAGTTGAGTACCTAGGCCATAGGTTCAACCAAGACGGTATACAACCAACAAAAGCCAAGATGGATTGTATACTAGAAAGCATTCCTCCAGAGAACCTGAAACAACTTCGCTCTTACGTGGGTATGCTGAACTTCTATCACCGCTTCGTTCCTGAACTGTCAACTGTGCTGAAGCCGCTTTACGAGTTGACGAAGAAAGGTCAAGAATTCCAGTGGTCCAGCGAGTGTCAAGCTGCGTTTGAGGAGTCGAAGAAGAGGTTGTGCCAAAATAGTCTAATAGTTCCGTATGATCCTACCAAAGAAATAGTGGTTGCAAGCGATGCCAGCCCATGGGGGCTTGGAGGATGCCTGTCCATCATCATAAATGGAATGGAGAGACCAGTGATGTTTGCATCGTGTACACTTTCAGAAACCGAGCGAAAATATTGCCAACTACAGAAAGAAGCTTTGGCGATAGTGTTTTGTTTAAAAAAGTTTCACCGATACATCTACGGCCGAAAGTTTACGTTAGTGACCGACCATGAACCTTTGAAATTGATATTCGACCCACAAAAAGATGTACCTGTTCTAGCTGCACAACGGATTCAAAGGTGGGCATTAGTCCTGTCATCATATCAGTACATAATACGATACAGGAAAGGAGAACGAAACTATCTACCTGATTATTTGTCAAGGAATCCGTCGTTGGAGTCGAGTACAGTAGAAGATACAGTCGCATCATTCAACCTCTCAAGTGACCTCCCTCTTTGCTACCATGCGGTGGCAGAAGAAACGGTAAAGGATCCAGTGCTTCTGCAAGTGCTAAAATATTTGGAAGATGGTTGGCCGAAAAATGAACAACGTAGTGAAATGAAACCGTTTTTCTCCAAACGCTATGAGTTGAATTTAGAACAAGGTTGTATTCTGTGGGGCTCTCGTGTCGTTATTCCCACTAACATGCGTCAAAAGGTGCTGCAAATGTTACACGATCAACACGTAGGAATAGTGCGGTGCAAGATGTTGGGGAGAAGTGTATGCTGGTGGCCTAGTATGAATGAAGAGATCGAAGCTTTTGTTGGCCGCTGCTTAGAATGTCAGACGAATAGGAGAAGTGAAAAGAAGGATGTGTTCTCACCATGGCCATCAACAAGCTCGAACTGGGAACGTCTTCATCTGGATTTTTGCCAATTATACGGACAAAATTACTTAATTGTGTTCGACGCTCATACCAAGTGGATTGAGGTATTTCTTATGAAAACCACTACGGCGGGAAATGTGGTCCAGATTCTGAGGTCGTTGTTTGTTCGTTTCGGTATCCCGGCTAGCATCGTCAGTGATAATGGCCCACCTTTCACCTCTACTGAGTTTGTTAGTTTTCTACAAGGCAACAGCGTCAAGGTGTTCAAGAGTCCTGCATACCATCCCGAGTCAAATGGATCCGCTGAAAGAGCTGTCCAAACAGCGAAACAAACACTACGCTCTACTCTTAAACACAAAAAGAAACCTGCTGAAATTCAACTGGCTTTGGAAAACTTTGTCTTCAAGTATCGAAACACACCATCAACATCGACCGGCCAAACACCCAGCGACATGATGCTGAAACATAAAGCTCGGACGCTGCTGAATATCCTCATACCTTCTCCATTCAATCAACCACCGCGGCCAACGCCTAAAACGAGGAAGGCGCTCTGTGTAGGTGACAAAGTTACCTTGAAGTGGAAGCCGAACACCCCTGCGATTCCTGCAAGAATTCTACACATCGTTGGTCATAACACGTATTTGGTGAATGTCAACAACACCGTTAAGATGGCTCATGCAGACCAACTTCGAGCATCCGATTTAGACGAGAATAAGTTCCCTGGTTTAGTGATCCTGCCTAATGTCTCTGAATCAGTGACAGATCAATCGGAGACTGAGCCTCTTGAGAGGGATAAAGGAGAATTAGCAGCTGCAAACACTAAAGATGGTCATACATCGGGCGAGGGTGCTGATCTAGCTTCGCCGAAGGTTCGACGTTCCGAAAGGGTAAGAAAACCTCCAGAGCGCTACGGAGTATCCAAAGTAAAGAAAGAGAGGAGATAATGTGTATTAAATGAACATCCCTAATTGTACTACTTCATCATTCCATTCTATTGTAGTTCCTAATAAATAACGTTCGTAGTTCTCTCGTGATCGTCAAGCTATACACTTCATTTCTGTCGATGTCCGAAGTATCATAGTCCGATTAATACATAACAGTCTTCAGAAAGATGGGAGGAGCCGTTTCGTGGAGTGTTAAGCGGCAACCGAGTGTGGCGTTATCATCATGTGAAGCGGAGTTTATCGCATTATCTCGAACAACTCAAGAAGCATTATGTTGGCAGCAACTGATTGACCAGATTGATGAGAAGCAAGCAATACCAATATTTTGTGATAACCAATCCGCAATATGTATGACCCGAAACGATGCTTTTAATCCCCGGGCGAAGCATGTATCCATCCGGTGTCAGTTTGTGAAGGACGTTGTGGAAAAAGGTGACATCAAGCTCCATTACATTCCAACAGATGAACACCCGGCTTATGGATTTACGAAGGCTTTGGCGAGATCGTCGGTTAAGGAGGAGTGTTGGATGAGTAACCAGCGATCCAAGTACATAGTTAAGTATTTCGGCTACAATAGCAACCATTGTTTTGTATAATAAACAGAAGAAATAAATTTTCATTCCTTGTTCAGACTTTGACCAAAATTCAAGTGTTTTATTTCCACTTACAAGTAATTGTGAAGCTCTGGTGGTCTAGCGTGGATTTACTTTACTCCAAAGATGATGATTGAGTGAGAATAGTTTATGCTTTCCAAGAAATTGTTACACGTTTGTTGTTTCGCAAGTTTTAGTTGTATAGAAGTCACTGTGACGTAGGTATTTCCAATTAAACGGTTAGTCAAACCTGGTCACAATGCCAAACAACTCGCTCAGATTTGTTCTACATTTGATCCTTTGTGACAAACATTGCGACAATCGGAGTGAGTTTGTCGTTGATCACACGAGGTTTGATGACCAACCGTTCGACTGGTGTTTATGCCCCCTTGAGGAAAAACCAATTTTGTGACACAATTGTAGAACAAATAAAATACTTTAAGTTCACTATGTATCATATCCTGAAAGTCAGCCTCCTGACCTATTCAAACACAATGGGGTACTCACGTATGTATCAATCATTTCATTGCACAGTGAGTTTGTACTTGTATGGGGGGAAAATACCAGTTGCCGGAATTTTCGGATGTCCACTTCTCAAATTACCTATACAATTACGTTAGTTCTTGTGAATCAAGAATGACCCCCATGATTAACTTGATACACAACTTTTGCTGGCTTTCACAATTCATACTAAAACATCTACTTTTGCTCAAAATCGACACATATATTATCTTACCATGTTATATATAACTAATCCCATCCAAAAAATGCGAGTTACAAATAATGCCTTCTTATATAAAATTCAGTTAGGCAAGGAGATTACATTAAAGCATACTGTCAAAATACTATAAAATTCGTTTTAAATAACTTTTGATTCGTAAATACCGTAAAACAATGAGAAGATACGCGTGTATTCCTACTGTAGAATACCAAACTTTGGGGAGTGAAAGCAACAACGCAGGTACTCACCTTCCTCCACCCACCCGTCCATCAGTCAATCGAGATGTAGCTTGTTCCAGCGTTCCTGGTTGTGCCGCCGGGAATCGTGGTGCAGCCCGACGTCGCAATCTTCGTCGTCGTCCAGGAAGTTGTTCGGCGTGCTGGTCACAATCTTACAGCGATACTTTTTGGTGAATTTGGACAGAACATACTTCCGCAGACCGATCCGGGGTTTGAGCGATTTCAGATTGAACCGCTTCCGGGCGCGTTTCGACGATTTTTTCACGGAGGAAACACCGTCCGGCTGCTGGTCCTGGGGCGAAGTGGGTTCCGATGCGACTGCATCGAACTGCAGTTCTCTCCGGACGCTGGAACGACGTGTAGAGCCGCCACCGCCAAGGGCGACCGCATCGCCGGAAGTAAATTCGAAATCGCAACTGACCCAGGATTCGCCGGAAATTCGTTTGGAAGCGGAGATTCGGTTGGCGTTCTTGAGCGCCGACTTGTAAAGTGGGGAAGCCTTTCGGCGGTGACTTCGATGCTTCTTCCGGCTGGAATCGGTGTTCAGTTCCTCGAACAGGTCGCTCAATCCCGGCGAACAGGGTACACACCGGATACTCGGTTCGGTGGCGAACCGCTTCCTTAGCAGACTGTTGTCCCGTTCGATCGCCTGCCACTTGATCAGGCAGTCCCGGCTGTGGCTGTTCATGATGTGCTTCGGAAGCGCCGATATGTAGTAGAATAAGGCCCCACAGTAAGGACAGATGTTGCTATCACAGAACTTAATACTGGAATCCGGCGACTGGACGATCTTCGAAAGGTCATCCTCATGGTTCTTCAGCAGGTGGTGCCGAAGGGTGAACTCGAACAGATACTCGTCTGCGCAGAACGGACAGTGAAAGTACTTCGAAGTGGACAGCAATATTTTGACAATGTTTTTCACCAGGTTGTTTAGTTCGGCTTTCTCGCTACCGTTACTCGACTCCATTTTACGGGGGGTTAACCTCAATCCGGAATCGGACCGATCATCGCTGTTTTGCGATGTGGATAGGAATCTGAAAGGAAATACATGGTAATTCACCGCTCTCAATAGTACGTAAGATGTAATTTACTTTGGCGTTTCGCGTTTCAACTTCTAGAATCGCCATACAACCGAAAAGTTAACGAAATTTGGAGAAAGATTGCAAAACTTTCACTGACCGATCGCGGTTTTGTTTACGACTGATCGGCGGCGGCGACTGATCGATTTTTCTGTTTTTGTTTGTAACTGACAGTTCAGATCAGATACCAAGAACGTTTTTTTAGGTGTTATTTTCTGGAGCAATTCGCGAATAGGGCTTGTTCCTCCAAAACCTTGTCCAAATCTGCATCCAAATTTAAATCCAGAAAGGCGTGTTCAGTCAAAATAAACTTCTACAACTTTATACAGAGTGCATAGAAAATATACGATGCACGGTATCGTTGATATTATACGATATTTATTGGTGGAATAATAACTATACAAGTGATGATCATTTTACGATACAATGATAATATTTGAAAAAAATCTATCATTCACAACTTTTGAAGTATCATACAACTAATGATAGTGATACATGCAATAATCTATGAATAATTTTCAATAATATAATTCCCCATTAGTTTAATGACATATATCAGTTTTGACACTATATTAAGGATTTAATGGTAGAATATGGACGTCATAAAGTTAGTCTGTATTGTTAACTGGATTTAGCACCGCAGTTTTTGGGTGCGAAACTCGCAAACAGATGGAATGAGCTTGACACTGTGTGGCGCCGTACATTATGCCACATAAACATTTATATTTGATGTTTGTACGTGGCATCACTTTAAAGCTTTTGGGAGTGGCAGGTTTTGGTTATCGTCGGATTAGTCAAATATCACTTGCAAGCTTACCTGAAAGCTTCCACTTATTATCTTCTATGGCTAAACCAGACGAAAGAGTTGGAAGTTTCATGCAGTCCAAAGAAAGAACGACATATGTTCAAAACGTTTGCTCCAGCGCTTCCACTGTGATCATTCAATGGACTACCAGCTTGGCGCGCAGCCACAGTTGATCAGCAGGAGTAAATCAATTTTATTTTGTATGGCGAAAAGCATCTAAACTCGAATTTCTCGAAGTGACAAGCTTTTACCAAAAAAATATTTGGTAGGCACCAAACCGGTCATCATTGTGCACAACCGCTACCAAATATTTTTTCGAATAATGTGTTCCACTTCGAAACATACGCCTTTAGATGCTATTCGCCATACAATATTTTTGCGATTTACTTTTAGCGATTTTTCGCGCATAGAAGCTAGCGCCACATTGATCGATGCGGAGAGTAGGAAAACAGCCAAAGCATTTAATTCATTGGGCAGCGACTCGTTGAACAATTTTCCACTTTTTCCACCAAGTTTTCCACCTTCGGAACTTTTATGTTTTTTAACGTCCCGCGAGCACTAGTTCCATATGGTCCCGAACAAAGCGCGATAGGGGAACCTCGAAGAGAACAGCGAATCACGGCACCGACAGTTCAATTCCCGTTTTCACTACACCAGCAATTAAAAATAAACAACGATTCACACTATCATTCACGGAGTTAACAGAACGCGGTGTACACTTTTTTCGAGTCGATAAAGTAGATTTGGTGAAATATTTCCGTGTTGTTTTTATTATTCCCTGTATGATCAAGTAGATGATAAAGCAATGATAGCTTGAATCATTGCTTGAAATTTTTGTTCGAGAAAAATGGCATTTTTGAATGGTAACGATACTTAACAACCCATTCGCTCTATCGTTCTCTCTCTCTTCTCTCTTCTTGGCGTAACGTCCTCATTGGGACAAAGCCTGCTTCTCAGCTTAGTGTTCTATGAGCACTTCCACAGTTATTAACTGAGAGCTTCCTCTGCCAATGACCATTTTGCATGCGTATATCGTGTGGCAGGCACGAAGATACTCTATGCCCAAGGAAGTCAAGGAAATTTCCTTTACGAAAAGATCCTGGACCGACCGGGAATCGAACCCGTCACCCTCAGCATGGTCATGCTGAATACCCGTGCGTTTACCGCCTCGGCTATATGGGCCCTTCGCTCTATCGTTGTAACTATGAAAATGATAACTGCTATCATCAAAACGATTCGTGGTATTGTAGATTTATGATCCAGTTTATGATACCATGAATAATTGAAAAATGTTAACCTGAATCACCGGCGTATAATATCGTTTTATTCGGGCCTGAATCACCGGCGTATAATATTGTTTTATTCGGGTCTAAATCAAAAATCTGAAAAAAATCATAGCGGCTCAGAAAAAGGTGCTCTTTTGTTTAAAGATAAAAACGCATTGAAGATTTCTTAATTAAAAACCCCAATTGACATGTATAGTCAGATTTGATCGTTAATTACAATCAAGAAGCAATAGGCTTATTTTTCGGAAGCTAACGATCACTCTTTTCTCTTGTGGCAGGAAAGAGAACCCTTCGATGTAATCACGATTCCTATGTACGATTACATCGTTTTGATGTAAAATCTTATGTTCTTGTGTACATCGTCCTGCATAATATTCATTCAACCGACGTATTGATCGGGTTGCAGTAGTTCAGATGTAATATTACACAACAGTTTTTTTCTGTGTACAATTGGGGGTCATTCGAATTCTTCTATAATTCTGGAGCTCGATTTGAAAAGGTCGTATGTGCTTTTGTCGATTAAAAATTCGATCAGATGGATTCGCTTATTATAGCAAAAATCGTTGGAATTGAACAAAGTTGATACATACAGCAGAATCATCACAAAACAGGCTTTCCGTTCCATCATAAAAAGTGTCCAAAATATCTTCCATATTGCTACAATAACTAAAATAAACTGATCGAATTTTATATCGACAAATGTACATACGACCTATTCAAATCGAGCTCCAGAATTTATTTTACAAAATTTGAGAAAAAACACCAAATTTGGGTAGTTTGGCGGCTGCGTAGTGGGAATCTCAATTAATCATGAATTTGGTTAAAGTTTTGCCGTCGTGTATGTCGACATGTCGACTCTGTCACCAAATGTCATCCGCTCTCGAGTCCGCAGTTTTTAGCGAACGATTTTCATTTGGCATCGTTTCAATCGATCGAAAACTCCAGGCAAGTTTAATTAAATTTTGTTTTTATCTAGGTTTTATTCGCTAAATAATTGAACTACTTGTTTGAATCTTATTCCAGCGCGTTATCATGTCGGGCGCTATCAAAAAGGTAAGATTTTTCCTTAGAATATCTTTGAATTTAGGAGCAGAAGTTCCCTTCTCGCAGTGTTGATTATGTCATAGTCGCAATGTTTTGATTTGGATCGCCTTTCTTCCAGGCTACCGGATTGACCGGGCTTCATGTGGCCAAGAACCCACACCACACGCTGACGGCTCTGTACAACAAGATCCTCCGGGCCGTAGCGAAGATGCCGCAGGATGCAGCCTACCGGCGCTACACCGAGCAGATTGTTTCCGAGCGTGCCAAGGTTGTGGCAACGGTAAATAAACCAGAGATAACCCTTGCATGACCCTCCATGATTTCGATATTAAACAAAATTCCCTTGCAGACACCCTCGGTTCGTGAAGTGGAGGATAAAATAAACTGCGGCCAAGTGGAAGAGCTGATCCTCCAAGCGGAAAATGAACTGACCCTGGCCCGTAAGATGCTCGGCTGGAAGCCCTGGGAACCCCTAGTGAAGCAAGCCCCGGCCACCCAGTGGTCTTGGCCTCCGGCAAAAATTCACGAACTCAAGTAAGCTAGACACGAATGCGATTTATTGTTTATGTTAGAACACCAGATGCCCTGTAAATACAGTTCTGCTCGATGGAACAGGCACGCCGAAGAGAATCCCAATTCTTGTGAGAAATCCTTGCCTAGGTGAATACAACCTTGAGTTTAAGGCGATAATCGCGTCCTGCAAGCCGAAAGAAATCAAAAGGTATTCAGAATTATTAAGGTTCTACGGATTTGGAACCGGTCTGTCCATAGGCTACGTAGACTCTTTTAGAGGGTCTGGTTCCATAAGAATTTCGAAATTGCTGTATGGACAAAGGTTTAAAGGAGTAGTGAGGGGGAAGGGCTGTACGTAGTTTATGGACAGCGCCAACCTTGTTGGAACCCCAACCAGGTTAAATTTAGGCTACAATGTATTGATGAAAAATAAATCGGAGCTAACTATGACTTGTATTAGAATACGATTACCCAAGAAAAATGTTGCTAGTTATCCTCGTTCAATAACCAATTCTCTGATCGGTTGATGCAAAGGGATCGAGAGAATTAGGAAATATAAAATACATCAGTCTACTGTCTACATACCGTCTCGTCTCGAGGCAGCGATGCCAGTGGAGTGCATAACGATTTTGGAGAAAAGAACATAGCGCGGGCGGTAATGCTGCAGTAAGGAACCCGGCAGAACGTGAACGTTACAGACAGAAGCAAAAATAGCAGACCCTCTTTCGGGAGAAAAAACACTGCCTGAAAACACGTAAGGTTTACCTGAATCTCAACGCATCCCGCAACAACTTTGCCCCGCGAGCCGAAATCCACAGGGATAAAGATAAGAGGCTCTTGATCGACGGACGTGAGGTAATTGAAAGGTGAAAGCAGCACTTCGATGAACACCTATGATGTGGAAAATTCAGACACGGGAGACCAAGGCAACGGAGGCAGGGATAGGGTGCGACTCGAAACTCTTTGCGTGCCGCACACTCTGCTACGAGACAGCACAACAAACTAGAAGGAGACGAGTACGCGCAATCGGTTGTGTTTTGCTCGCTTGCCGCGCGCTGGAGCTTTCCTGTCTCTCACGCTCTGTCGTATGCGCTCTCTCGGTGCTTGTCTCCGTACTTTGCACTTGGCTTGATACTACGCATGATTGGAAAAATTTCGAATCAAACGACCCATCACTTGTTAACCCTTGACAAGCTTAACAACTTTGCCGAAAACACAAACTCTTCAATTAATTTATTAATTGATTTTTTCTGTTTGGAGACAAGCGCAGTCCCAAGCACCGTGCATTACTCCCTGCGCCGTTGAGCTAGTGCTGCGATTGTCTCTCGCACAATTACGAAAGCTCTCACTCATACGTCTCTTGTCTCTCGGCAAAACGGGAGACGAACACTTGCGATTGTGTGAAGCACACGCTTTTATCGCACCGCACGGTGCATGCCGCCAATCCCTGAACGGAGGAGACGACTACGGCAGTGTAGCAGAGTACGGAAATGCTCCAACTTCCACACTGAGGAAAGTTAAGGATGCCATTTACTAACTCAAAACTACAGGTCTACAGGTACAGGTATGTTCCGTTTTTGTCACTATCCATTTTTATCAGTTTCGTACCTTTTCATTCCGTCCTAATTGCTTATCCTTTGACAGATACGCGTATTTCGACTACCACTTGTAATCTTCCTCAGTGGAAATTCAGCCTCTTACAGCATTCCGTTTCCGAAATATTGTTTTGGGAAGCGCCAGAGTCTGACTCCGGATAATCGAGTCCGACCTGTATATCGAGCTTTTTGAGCTCTATAATATATCTAAAGACCAATGAAATACGATTATAAAAGACGAATATATTCACTATTTTCAAAACTACACACCAAATTTTTTGAAATTCTTCCAACGCAAAAAAAAATCAGCAAAATAAATTGCTGAATTTCAGCAAAATTTTTGCTGAGTATCAGCAGAACGTTGCTGATCAACTGTCAAAATTGCTGGAAGGTTCAGCAAGTTGAAAAATAACTGCTGATATTCAGTAAATTCGTATTGCTGAATAAAACCAGCACAAAAAAAATCAGCAAAATTTGCTGAATACCAGCAAACAAAATTTGCAGTGTAGGTATCTCAGTGTAGAATACAAGAACTGAGTAGGTAACTAGGAAAATCATATCTATTTCCAGCCGCACAGGTTAAAAGCTATCGGACGCTTGAACGTGGAAATGTTACAAGTCATTCTTTTGTTAGTAGATTGAAATTCTACTAGGATGCGGGCACCGGTTTTGGCCAGTCTAAGAGAAATCATTTTTATAAAAATAACCAATAATCCAATGAAAACTACCAATGTGTTAAATGAAAGGTTTCGATCTACATTTTATTAGAAAAATGCAGAAATCAAGCTAATACTTGATTTTTGTATTAAAGTGCCACTGGTCATAATAGAAGCATTGCCGCAGTTTTGGCCATATTCTCAGCTTTGGTTTCTATTTTGGCCAATCACGTGTATTTCTTATGGGAGTGGCCAAATTAGAAGCACCCTGGCCAAAATAGTTATATGAGAGCTGATTTTTTAAGGAAAATTATTTTTTTTCTTCCAATTTTCAATCAAAATGTATGGTTTTCACAGCTGTAATCCTCATATTATATTGGAATCTACTAGTAAAAAATAAATTTATGCTGATTTAGATCGTAACAGGCTGAATACCGCACTATGGCCAAAACTCCGGGCTGGCCAAAACTGAAGCTTCTACCCTACTGTTTTTTTTTTTTTCATTTCAGGCCTAAAAACTTAAAATGTTTTACTTGTATTTATTTAGCTAAGAACTGTGATTGTTCGTAGACGATTATTTTATGAACATTTTGGGGTGTCATGTGGTGATATAGCAGGCAACCTAGCAAATTCAGTAATTACACGTTAATTTCAATATGTGGAACCTTTTTAATTTGCATACTGCAACATAAAAACTGAAAAGAATGATATCAATAGTGGTAAAAACTAGGTATCTCAGAACAACTCCTCCATTATTTATGTTTCATTTTGAGTGCTATAACTAGGTAACTCGACAATTTTTCAACCATTTATTGTTTTTATCAAAGGTTTAAACCAAAAATAGTTCAATACTTTTTCTTGTAGCAGAAAGAGTAGAAACTGAATGAGCAATCAATGCTAAAAAATAATTATTTTAAAGGCTCCATACCTTTGGAACAACTGCATGAAAAATTGTATAATTTTCAAAGTCATTTTTCTCAAAACTATAATTTTTGAGTTACCTAGTTCTAGCATTAGGGGACGATTTAGTTTTCATGAGAAAAACTTGTTCAAAATACGAATTAGTAGCGTGACGTTACAACGTTGTAACGTCACACTATTTATTCCCATTTTGAACATACTTTTCCAATAAAAACTACATGTTCAACAGCTCATACTTATCGCAAATTTTACAAGAAATCCGAATATGCAAAAATAGTTTAGTTTTATGGTCGTATTTATGAGTTACAGTCGAAAATCTGCCCAAAAAGGCGTCAAAACGTTGTAACATCGTGGTAGAATGTGTCAGCTAATCATTATAGATCAATAATAGATAGGATGTGAACTATATATAAGAACTATCTATAAGAAACTATCAAACTCGACTCGATTATCCGGCAATAGGAAAAAATCACCCTGGATAATCGAACATTTTGTTTTATTTCATTAGCTTATTGTATTAGGGCACCATAATTGGTATCTCTTCCGGGGATTGCTCCAGGATGTCCATCTGGATATTCCTCCAAGAACTTCCTTCTGGAGATCTTTCTTCTTCTTCTTCTTCTTCTTCTATACGGCTCTATGTACCAACTGGAACTTGGCATGTCTCTTCAAGTGTTATTCGAGAAATTAAACAGTTGAAGGCTTTCTTTGCTTGTCATTGCCTGAATTTTTACACTAGAATCTTTTTTACAAGACTTTTTTTAAGTGAAATAAATTTCACATGGTTTTTACACCATTTCTTTAAACTACGCGATGCGCTGAATTCTTCTCTCCTGGTCGCTATTTCTTACCGACGGGGCTCAAATTTCTACCAGAGATCTCTCTTGTCATCCTTGGTTTTAATCAGTAATTACTACAAGCGATTCTGCCTTGTTTTCCTCTAGATTCCTTAATGGATGTCTTCTGTCTGACTGACCTAGTTTAAAAGTTCCTTAAGGCGAATTAGGAGTTTCTCTAGGAAAAAGGAGTCTAGGATCTTGAAAACGATCTGGGGATTTCTCCAGCAACTCCTGCAGGGTTCTCACAAGAAACTAAGGATTCCCAAAAAAAAAATCTAAAGAAATCTAATCAATTCTGAAAGTATCCCTCGAGGAACAATTAGATGATTTCTTGAAAGAACTTATAGGTACAGGATTCCTAGAAGGAATTTCTCAAGAATCCTCATAAGGAACTTCTAGCGGATTCATAGGAATAACTCCCCGGAAATTTATATACAGAACATCAGGAGGACTCCCTGAAGAACCTTCTGGAGGATTTGAGGAAAGAATTCCTGGAAGATTACTAGACCAAACTTCTGGGAGATTCCAAGTAAACGCAGTAAGAAATCGGGGAGAATTATAATAATTACAATATCTTTTTAAACAAGATTTTCAGCCCAAGGCTGGTTCATCTAGTAATTATGAGGAAATAACAAATATGAAAGATAGAATCCTGTTAGAAAATATCTTGGAAGTATTAATAATAAAAATTCCAGTAGGTGTTTCTATAGCGCATAAATGCCAAAACAAAGTCCTGTAGGAATCCTTCAAAGATATTTTTGGTTGGAGGAAATTCCAGGGAAAAATATCATAAGAAACTCTTTAAAGACTCCAAGAAAGAACTTCTGATGAAATTCTAGAAAAACTGTTGAAGAAATCCCAGAAAGAAATTCTGGAGGAACCCCAGAAAAAGGCACTGGAGAAACTTCAGAAAAATTTTCTGGCGGGATTTCAGAAAGTAATCTTGAAAAAATTTTGAAGAAACGGAGAAACTCCTACACGTTGGACTCAATTATCCAGAGCCGGGATATGATGCTTTTCAAACACATATCTGGAGCACGGAATGCTCTAAAAAGCTGAAATTTGAACATTTTGTCAAGCCTACATTGATAAGTAATCTGTCAAAATTTCAGCTTCTTACAGCATTCCGTTTGCGAGATATATTTTTGGCAAGCACCAAAACCCGACTTCAGATAATCGAGTCCGATCTGTATTTCAAAAGTAAAATCTTGATGAATCTCCAAAGCAACTCTTAGATGAATTTCAACAGGATGTCTAGGTTAAATCCTAGAATTATTTTCTTAGTTCACCTTGTGCATTAGGGCCATTCTAGACCAAAACCGTACACTACGTCAGCGAGCTGTTCCCAGCATAATGCTTGAGGAAGGTCAATAAATTCCAATTCTTGGTAGAATTTTAGAAGAGATCCTCGAAGAAACTCCAGGAGAAATTTGAAAAGAGACATCTAGATTGATCCGAGAAGAAATTTCTGAAGAAATCATAAGGGGAAGAACATCTTTTCTCTAAAAATTCTTATCGAATTCCAAAAGATAAACAAGTGGCATGATACAAGGTAACCTAGCAGAATTCTGGAGGAACTTCTTGGGGAAACCAATATTTTGGAAAAGTTACAAGTGATTGCTTCCTAAAAGTATCCTAGACGAAACTGTGAAGATGATCCACGAGCATGAGAGAAATGCCTTCCGGAAGGAAGTAAACATATCCTTTTTTGAAAGGATATCGAAATTATGTTCCTAAAGATTAATCATTCCTGGAAGTATTGTCTATCCGGTTGGAATCAAGACCGACATTCAATCAAAAATTGCCATTTTTTTAGTCCACAGGTGTCGCAACTGCTTCGCATCTAGTGCGCTGTGTTGCTGACAATAACGAAAAGGATGCGCACTACTTTTGACATGACTAAAAAACGTCGCGAGTTGGGTCGCGTCGCGACTTGATTATGCGAAGTCCGGTTTGGTGGCGGCCCGACAATATATCATATTTTAAAACATCGATCGGGTACTGGAACTGTAATATGTGTCATTCTTGCGTTCAATGAAAATAAATTTCCAAAAATGTGGTCACAAATGTGGTGAAAACCTCTTGTCAGCGTCACAGTCAAAAACTGTAATTTGAACTGGTCAACCAAGATGTGCTATAAAACATCAAAAAACTAATAAATTTCATAGTAAACTTCATATTTTTATCTTTGGAATGTGTTCTACAGTAAAACTTCCAAGTCATATTGAAATGTTGCAAAATATTATGTCAAAGAAAATTATTCCGTTTTTATCACTATTCCGTTTTTGTCAACTGAAAATCGCGGACTGTGTTGATAAAAACGGAGCATACCTGTAATAACATTATAACAGAATTGAATATAAGTGGGCGGGATGTTCATTTGAAGATTAAATGTCAGTCAATGATCTAATTTTGGTACGCACAGACGCTTGCCGGAAGGCATCGTAAGTTATAAAAGTAGCATTTGCTTCATCAGATAACTACAAAAAAACAACAAAGCAGCCGCTAAGCATGATATCGCAGCTGAACTTATCAAGATGGACCAAGAAAAATAGTCCACTTGCCTGCACCGCATGATGATGTCAGGATCTGGGAAACCGAACAGCTATCGTAGAAGTGGAAAGTAGGGAAAATCTGCTCCATTCACAACAATTGTGCCTTAAGGCGATCATTTAAAATGTGAGAGCTTTAGAGCGATTACCATTTTGAATGACGCCTGCAAATTCCTATCCCACATCATCTTCCGTCGTATGTCATCTAAAACAAATGATTTCGTGGGAAGTTGTCATGCCGGCTTCATCGACGGCCGATCGACGACGAACAAGATCTTCACTGTACGGCAAATCCCTCAGAAATGCCATAAATACAGTCAGGTCTTTTTTTACGCGGTTTTCATTTACGCGGCCGCGTAAATGAAAACTCCATATAAAAAAAAAATTCATCGTCTTATTTTTACATGATTCGTCGAGAAATGGTGAGACTTTTTTTACGCGGTTTTTCGAATTTTGAACTGAGTTTTTTTTTTACGCGGTACGTATCCCCCGCGTAAAAAAAAACCTGACTGTACCTGGTCCCAACGTATCACCTTTTCATCGACTTCAAGGCGGTATACCACAGTATCGACCACACAAGGTATGGATAATCATGGACGAAAACAACTTTCCTGGGAAGCTGACCAGACTCATCAAAGCTACGTAAGGGTTTCGTGCGTTGCGGACTGTCTTCGATGGCATCGTTGAAAGCATCTTAAGGATGATCTGTCAAAGGAGTTCTGATGAAAGACCGGTCCAGCCAAGCATCTCATCAAGCAGGGATCCGTATTGCAAGAAGCATGTGTGGAGACTGTACTGGAACGACTCCAAATGTTCAAAAGCAACCCGGTTGCGACAACGCTGAATCCGAACGACTAACATAGCAAAGCAATGCAACTAACCGACGATGAATAGGCCGACTGAATGAAGCGTGCATATTTCGTACAAGGAAGCCGTAAGATGTTTGTCCAGACATATGCCACGCGGTCAACGTTTCGTATCCATTAAATGAAAACCCCGAAGAACATCACTTGAACGCCGTCAAGCATCTGCTAAACCCGAGGTGTATCTCGAAGTTTCACTTACAGGATACGCCTCTCGAATAAGGAATAAACTTTAAGTGAAGAACTAACACTGTTGTCAAATCTCACATTCATCATGAAAGCATATGTTCCTATGCAGATAAGACTCGAAGTCATGATACCTACAGGATTTCTCACACCATGCCACAATAATCCAACACAACATTCACCATCATTTCAATCTCTGTAACTCTAACTTAGTAATTATGCGTAAGCGTCAGCATCCCACCGAATTTAGCTTTACCGTCGCCTTGAAATCCACCGAAATGCTGATTGTAGCTGGCCGATCCCTGCACTTCGGTGTTTCCGCTCTTACTGCGCCACAAACGGGCGATCGCTTCGGCCGTGACGTCCGTACCCTCGTCCTGCTGGTGCGTAGCTCCGAAGTTCATCGAAAACTGGCGTCTGACGCGGTGAACTGCTGACGGTGTCTGAGGGAAGGAATCAGAACTTTTTGGACTGAATCTGTTTCAAACAATTTTGAGATATTATTACCTCTCCCGGAATGGGTCCACATGATGCCAGAGAACAGCAGATTATGAGTAGAAGAATCAGAAGGTGAATTCTGAATCTGATCATCTTCAAAGGAGAAACAAACTTTTTTTTTACACACAAACTATTCTGGACGATCAATGGGAATCTACTGATTCGCACACTTCAGCGAGATCGCAGCGTGAGTCAGTGATAATAATGCGGGTAGGAGTTATTATTATTATTCAGCATTCAAGCTGATAACGACCAATGGAATGGAATTGTAACAATTAATCAGTGAGGAAGGCTGTAGTGACGTTTTGTAACTACGCTTTCTTTCCTGCACGTGTTATTCAGAGCGCGGATCAGAACAGTTCGTTTTCATATCATCTTTGGTAATTCGTTCATCTATTCGGAGATAATGTTTTTATTTATCTATACCTACTGCCGGCGTGTAATAGATGAGAGAGGTGAGATGATGCAGCTATGAATGGGTGAGCTCGTTTCATGTTATTTTTTAATTTAGAAAGTTTAGCGGTATGATTTCACCTTTATCACGCAAGGTGTGGAAATTGTCTTATTGCAACAACATAGATAGAAAAATGTTTGAATGTAAGAAAATTTAGAGGTTTCCTGATTTTATCCCCGGCAGTTTCAAATGTTCAAGTCACTAAGCCCTCGAGTCCTCGACTGGGAATTATTGGCCTTAATCTTCAAAGCAATACACATGAATGAAGAGAACTAAGGTGATAAACAATTGTGCTCATTCTGCGAATGGAGTGACGTGACAAAAGTCGGAGTCGTATATGGAGGTGATGAATCGATTCTATAACATTCCCCAGAAAACCAATCCCCAGAATTCCATTCCCCAGAATGTACCATTCCCCAGAAAACCATTTCCCAGAAACCCATTCCCCAGAATGTACCATTCCCCAGAAATCCATTCCCCAGAATATACCATTCCCCAGAATTCCATTCCCCAGAAAAAAAATAAAACTATTGCTTTAATTCTGAATGGTTTATATTAATAGCTAAAAATCAAATATTTATTCGTAAAAAAATCTTATTTGACAAGAAAAACTTCGGAAATAAGCATGATTTGCCTTTACAATTTAGGCTATTGGTATAATTATTGGCATCGCAACTGCTTACTTTTTCAACATACATTTTTCCTTCTTTTCTGCATAGGCTGTTCTTTCGAATTGTACTTTTCAGTAAATTATCGGCATCAAAACTTCTTACATTTTCTACGTAGTTTTTTCCTTCTTTTCTGCATAGGCTATTCTTTCAAGTTACACTATTCAGGTAATTATCGGCACCACAAGCACAGGTGTTTAGAAATTTAGAAAAAAATATGAAATAAATATAACAGCAATTTTAACACCGGTGGAGGCTGTAATGCCCATAATTTCCCGAAAAGTGCAATTCGAAAGAACAGCCTATGCAAAAAAGAAGGGAGAATCTATGTTAAAAAAGTAAGCAGTTGCAATGCCGATAATTTCTTGAAAAGTGCAACTGGAAAGAACAGCCTATGCAAAAGAAGGGAAAATTTTTGATAAACATATAAGCAGTTGTAATGCCAACAATTCTTACAACGACTCAAACATTTTTTTTAACGAAGAAGGAAACGTAACACTCTGATAATTGCCATCGTACATCGATTTAACGGTTTATTTGAAAATTTGAGAGTTGACCAACTGCCAATTCGCGGCGCTCGCATAGTTTTTGTTTGAGTTTGACGTTTGCTCACTACTGCCACCTAGTTGATGATTGGCCAAATTCAGTCCTTTTAGAATTAAGCGAACCTATTTGCGAGACTAAAATTTAAATCGAAAAATGTTCGAAGTGTTACGTCTGTTTGTCTGTGGTGACATTGTTTTCCTTGCGGCATTCAAAAACCCAACACTGTTCCTTTTTTTAAACAAGCTTTTTTTTTAGAATTTAGGCAATTGGTACAATTATTGGAATTATAACTGCTTTCATTTTCAACATAGACTTTTCCTTCTTTGCTGCATAGGCTGTTCTTTCGAATTGCACTTTTCAGGAAATTATCGGCATCACAACTGCTTACTTTTTCAACATAGATTTTCCCTTCTTTTCTACATAGGCTGTTCTTTCGAGTTACAATGTTTAGGCTAGTTACAATCGGCACCACAAGCACAGGTGTTTAGAAATTTGAAAAAAAAATATATAATAAATATAACAGCAATTTAACACCGGTGGTTGTAATAATGCCCATAATTTCCTGAAAAGTGCAATTCGAAAGAACAGCCTATGTAGAAAAGAAGGGAGAATCTATGTTGAAAATGTAAGCAGTTATAATTTAATTTTTTCACTAATTTCCTTAATTTTAAGAAGAATATTGTTTAAAAAGAAGGAACATTGTTTGGTTTTTGAATGCCAAAAGGAAAACAATGATACTTTTTCCCTTCTTCATTAAAAATATTTAGAATTGTTGGCATTAAAACTGCTTATATGTTCACTTTTTCTATTCCATTCCACAGTATTGGAATAATGATGAAAGCCCTACTCATACCGCAGAAGCCTTTGAAGCGAATAATTAGGAACAGCCATTGGGATGGATCCCTCCAACCGTTTGCAAAGAAAAACGTGATCAGTTGAGTCTTTAGTATCTTGTACACTGAACAACATCAGAAGAATATGCGTTTTCTCTGTAAATTTTGCACATCACTTTTAAAACGTTATTTATCGTAAAACAAGTGCTGCACAATTTTCACAAATCTGTCAAAAACAAAACATTTTATAGCAACGCAACTAACAGTTTGTGAACTTTCAAGATAGGTTTAAAGATCAACATGCAACTGTGTACAATGGTAATTAAACGTTTGAACCATTGTAGAATATGGGCCTGATTACGAGTGTCACTTCACGGTGAAATCGAAAAAGTGACACCGGTAATAAGGACAGTGAAAGTGATTCCCATTTGATTAACCCACAACTTTTTCACCGTGGATTCGCAATGTGTCACCGTGATCGATTTTCACCGTGAAGTGACACTCATAATAAGGGCCTATTTTTATGGATATGTATGTATGTATACATTTTTACCTTAATTTGTTACATATACCGTATAAGAAATAGATATTTGCTCGTAATAACACTATAATGTTAAAATCCTTGCCTATAATACTTATGACACACATGTGATACAAGAATCACTGAACAATTGCGCTTGAAATGAGTGCCATACTGAAAATTCTCTCAGTTCAAGTCAGTCTTGTTAGAATTTTCTTGACACTGCGTACCGTTGTACAGGAATCATACTCGTATCACATGTCTGTCCGTGGTATAACATATCATTATGATCAACATTTTACTGTTTGTGTATCGAATTAAACTTTTTAGCAGAGTATATTAAGCTTTTCTGGGGAATGGTACATTCTGGGGAATGGATTTCTGGGGAATGGTGCATTCTGGGGAATGGATTTCTGGGGAATGGACTTCTGAGAAATGGTACATTCTGGGGAATGGTACATTCTGGGAAATGGTTTTCTGGGGAATGGAATTCTGGGGATTGGTATTCTGGGGAATGGTTTTCTGGGGAATGTTATAGAATCGATGAATCGCGACTCGAATGTAGTGACTCTCCATTTGATTTACACGGCGAGTCACTTCATTCGAGTCGAGTTTTGCCCCCTCGATGTACGACTCCTACTTTTGTCACGTCACTCTATTCGCAGAATGAGCACAAATAACCGAACATGGATTTCTGACGACACTGATTAGGCTCTAACACGTGCAATGTTAGTCAGAATCTCAGTGGAAAATGTGTGTTCATGTTACAAACGAAGTATCGACTTCCGATGCTTCCGAACTTTGAAGATTCTTAACTGGGTTGTTATTGTGGGCTTCGAGGCCGTGCGGCTGGAGCCGTCAGTCATCTAGGCGTTTCGTAAGCCTTGTTCAGTCTGTGCAACCAAGACGGTTTAGTGTCTCTTTATTCTGTCAGCGGGAGTTGATTCCTCCGAAATAATGTGAGATTGGATGTGATATCTCATCAAAATAACACGTTTTATTTTATAATATGTCTTGTAAGAGAGTACATTTATTTCAACCAGAAGGAGGGTCACATGCGAAAGGGAGGGCATAAAAAGGGAAACTTATATCTCTTTCGTGACGAACCAGCACAATTGTGCTGTTGAGCGGTAACAGTTTTGCATATTTTTTTCATCTGCTTAGAATTTGTTTCATTGATGTAAACTGTTTCTATCGTTCAGCCATTACTTATACTTGTTTGTGTGTAAACAAACTTTTGTTTACGTTGCCTGTGAGATTTACCACAACAAGGTAAACAAAAAGTGGACAAAAACCGTAAAACATGAAAAAGTTTTATCTGTTGCATATTTTTTATTTCCGATTTATCTAGGTAGTCAAAGCTAGAAATCGAAAGATAAAGAGTAGTTCTTTCAAATGAGGTAAAATAATTGTTGTTTTGTTGGGAAATCTTAAAGTTCTGGAGAGCCAAAGTTGAGCCATTTGTATGGAGATTTCACTTTTTTGCGCTCCGTCACGAAAGGGATATATTGCTTTGCTTAAATGTAAATTCGAACTGCATACATATATTGTGATTAGTAAAACTTCGTCAATCAACAATACAACTTTTGAATTATTCATCATTCATACAAAAATCAACTATAAAAGAATATGGTTCACATCCCTTTGCATGTAACCCCTCAAATGTTTGACCGTGTGTACGTACCTCCTGGACAAATTTGAATTTCTGAAAAATAGAGCACTAAATGAGACAGTGAAAACTGTTTGGTTCATTCCTTACAATTTTGTTTTATTTTTACAGCCGACTTGAAACTAAAATTCCTTATATTTAGAAAGTATTCCATTCGTCAAAATGTTGCCCAAAGTTTTTTTTTTGTTCTCAATCTTCCAGCGCAGACAACGCCGTCCCTGTCGTCGGTTTCAACCATAGGATTGTCCCTGTACCAATCAGACGATCGCATCGAGTCTAACAGCCAACTTCGACTATCGGTAAAATTTAGTTGACTGTTCAAATTGTACAATAGGAACAACAGGCGATGATGCTGTCTGCGATGGGCAAGATTAAAACGTTTGCTGGTTCTAAATACCTAAAGTAGTGTAACTGTTTCGTGAAATTAAAACTGTTTCCTGGTCTCACATTCCGAAAAGTTCACACTAAGATGAGATTTTGCGCTCATTATTACCGAACTGGCAACTTATTTCACAACGTTCTTTTTTTTTGTCACAGAATCATACATTATCTATCGCTGGTTTCGTTTTTTAAAAGTACCTAAATTTGTTCTTACGTTTTAGTTAGAATTTTGTTACTTTGCCTCGAAATGGGTAGTTTTTGCCGTTTTTTTGATTTGTCCCTTCACTCCGAACGTGTTCATGTTTTTTTTTTTGACGTAGCCAAATGGATTTCTTCCAAAAATGTGGTCCAATTCACGTAAAACGCGCATGATGATACTGTGTAGGGACAGAATAAATAAATTACGTGTGTGTTCTAAAATGAACCTAATTTGAACAGGCTTGCGGCAGAGGTATTGCATACTGCCGGTGATCCTGTATTATATGTGGTTGGAGAAATTTCGTCAAATTGACAGTCGCTGGAGATGAATTTCAGTAATTTGATAGTACGAAAATTGGATTCGGTATTCTACTGCACAACTTAAACATCTAAGTTTGCAACTCTCAGGCGTTTACGCTGTTCAGTAAAAATCTGAATACCCAGTTATTTATGGAAAAATTGTTGTCCCATTCGTTTGCGTTAGGGAACGCTTAGTTTTGATCGTGTCATTCGATGGTTATTCTGCGTGAGATCATGAAATAAATTTGTTATGGTTTTTATCTAATTCCCGTCTATCTAAGCACCGACCAATGATGATCGAATTTATTCTTGCACCTCGTTTAATGCCTCATAGTAAATTTTGTATCGAAAACTAATTTATAAATTAGCTTCCATAACAACTAAAAACTATTGAAAAGAAAAAATAAATTCCTTAAAATAATAAGATTGAATGTTTATTTCTGTCTATTTCGGGCATAACCTGAATTCAATTCCCGGCACACCTTCTACGTGACATTATGGATGACATAGGGTGGGCAAAAAATACGATTTGACCAAAGACTTTGATTTGATCGTAACTTTTTATTCGAAAAGTCGGTCAAATTCCTCGCAATCGAAAACGAATCATGTGTTGAAAGTACGATTGTGCAGAAAGTTTTGAACGAAGAAATCTTTCTCTGTGGTTGTGAAATACATACGATGTTCCATATGCAGAAAACCCACGCACACTTTTGTTTGTATCCTCCCTAGACGAAAACAACTGTAAACAAACAAACAGATGGGAAAATCGATTGATTTTATTATTTGAACAGCTTTTGCCTGTATTCTGAAGCAATGAAATCCAACTTTGCAGTGCCAGAGAGCTGTTGTAAGGTGTGAATTTGGCGAAGTGAAAAGCTGCAAAGCTTCTCACAGAAGCTGTGAAGCTTCTCACAGAGGAAGCTGTGAAGCTTCTCACAGAAGAAGCTGTGAAGCTTCTCACAGAAGAAGCTGTGAAGCTTCTCACAGAAGAAGCTGTGAAGCTTCTCACAGAAGAAGCTGTGAAGCTTCTCACAGAAGAAGCTGTGAAGCTTCTCACAGAAGAAGCTGTGAAGCTTCTCACAGAAGAAGCTGTGAAGCTTCTCACAGAAGAAGCTGTGAAGCTTCTCACAGAAGAGGCTGTGAAGCTTCTCACAGAAGAGGCTGTGAAGCTTCTCACAGAAGAAGTTGTGAAGCTTCTCACAGAAGAGGCTGTGAAGCTTCTCACAGAAGAGACTGTGAAGCTTCTCACAGAAGAGGCTGTGAAGCTTCTCACAGAAGAAGCTGTGAAACTTCTCACGGAAGAAGATGTAAAGCTTCTCACAGAAAAGGCTGTGAAGCTTCTCACAGAAGCTGTGAAGCTTCTCACAAAAGCTGTGAAGCTTCTCACAAAAGCTGTGAAGCTTCTCACAGAAGCTTCTCAATTGAACGATGATGGCAATTTTGCGTCTGATAAGACGGAAATTAGCGTATATGACGAAGTAGATGTCTTCCATATCTATATTTAAGTTCTAATAAATTCAAATGATTTCACGATAACATTTGATGGTGTAGTTTCAAAATAATTATTCAATGTAGGTCCTCAAAATCTGAGAATTTTTTTCAAGCACAACTTTTATACTGTCATAACAGATCCTGGAAAACCCCCTGAAAAAATCCCGGGAGCAATCCATGAAAGAATCCCGAAGTAATCCCTGAAAGTATCTCGAGAAGAAGAGTCCCTGTGAGAATCCTGGAGGAATTCCCTGAAAGAGCTCCAGGATAAATTTAAAAAGGAATCCCGAAAGGATTCATGGAGACATTCCCAAGATAAATTTCCTGAAGAAACGCCAGATTTAATCCTAAAAGAAACCAATGATGGGGTCCAGGAAGATATCCATAAAGGAATCCCGAAGAAAATCTTTGAAAATGTGCCTGGGAGATTTTTGGGAGAAATACTTACAGGAACCCAGAGAGAAAACCCAGAAATAATTCTAAAGAAAACTCTGAAGCAATCCCGCCAGAAATTCGGGGAGAGATTTATGAAACAATCCTACAGGAATTCCTGAAGGAATGTCTGGAGGAATCCCAACAGGAATTAGTGAAGGAATTCCTGAAGAAATTTCAGGAGCAATGCCTGACAAAATCGCAGAAAGATTTTCTAAAAAAATTTCTGTAGAAATCCGTAAAGGAATCCCTGAAATGAACCTGGACGTACAGTGTCGGACAAAACAATAAGACCACCGGTCCTATTTCATATAAATTGGCCAAGTTTGACGATATTGTACTCGGTTTCTAGTAAACCGATTCGGCTTAAATTTTGACAGCCGACTTGGAATTACTAGAATTTTGATTTGTATCAAATTGATTGAGTTCTGTTCACTACTTCCAAAGTTACAGATATACGGTGCGACAAAATTCTAACACCAGATTTTTGTGATGGTTATTTGTGGCCAAATTAATAAAAAAAAGTCCCCAAATTTAAATGGCATCCTTAAGGTTGAACCATTCGTCATTAAAATCATCATCATCATTAAACATTTGAAAGCAGTTTTTTCGTTCAAAACATTTATTTTTGCAATAAAAATAGATTCACTGTATCCCACATGAGGAGTAGAATACAGTGAATACATTTTCGTGGTCATTATTTTGATTTACAGCAAAAAAACTGCTTTTCTATTTCAGAAAAATGATGACGGATGCTTGAGCCTTAATTTTAGTACTTGTTTATCAATCATCAAGTATCAGATACTTTCATATATTTTTTTGATCATGGCGATCTGAAAATGGTCCTATTATTTTGTCGTTTCGTATATCTGTAACTTTTGATGTAGTGAACAGAACTGAATCAATTAAATACAAATCGAAATTCCCGTAACTCCATGGCGAAATTTCAGCCAAATCGATTCACTAGAAACCGAGCATCACGTCGTCAAACTTGGCAATTTTGTATGAAAAATGGCTGGTGGTCTTATTGTTTTGTCCGACACTGTAAATTAAAGAACTTCTCTTAATATCCAGAATCTCACGCAGAAGAACCGCAATTGGCCTACGTTGCTATGTTTGGTTTGATAGATCGATCGCGTAAATTGATCGCGATAGTTTGATTAACGTTACTGTCGTATTCTGAAACTAATCGGTGGACCGATAGGAACAAATGTTTCGCCGTTTTCTTCAAATTTCAGCTGAGCTGTTTGTAAAATTATGTTTTGTATTGGGCGTATGCTACGAGTGAGGTGTGGAAAGACAGTGTATTCTGGCATTACGATGTGTGAGATACAGAGAATATCCCAGTCATCACTCTACCACTTCTACCATCTAGTGCCAAATTCCAACAGCAAACTATAATACACAAACGCTAGACTTAACGTAACGTATCGTCACCAAACGAAACCACAAAACATCATGCCAAATGGAGTATCCCATCTGGCATAATACCGTTTGGCATAATGGTTAGAGAAGATGGTCATTTGGCATAATAAAGGGTAGGGATCAAGGGCATCTTCTTTACTCGTTTTTCGTAGAATGCCAAATGGCATAATGTGTCAAACACCGACCAGTGTTTGTAACCTCACTTTTCAGCACTATGTCAAACACCTCGTTCCACAATCGTATGACAGGGGCCCAAATGTAAGCTTCTCTCACGCCATGAGATTTTCCACGTTTCGACTTAACTGGGTGAATGGGACGCAAAATTGGGAAATCTACGTCTATTTAGGCTGTTTTAATAGTTTGAGCAAGTAATATCGTCGTGTTACACTCACGTTACAATTCCGTTTAGCGATGATAGTGCGACCTAGTGCGTTTGATTTTTGGTGGCCGAACAGACATTTGACCGAAAAACTGCTGTTTTATTAGCTAGGAATTTGGCCAAATGTTTTTCGGCCAAATGTCTTTTTTTGCATATAACTGCCACCAAACAACTAGACGTTTCTAGATTGCCAGGTATCGCCATATAACGAAATTGTAACGATTTCATTTCTGTTTATTGGCTGATTTTTAATTTATAATTGATATCAAAGTTTAAAATATACTTCAACGGTTTTTTAGTTACCGCTTCGAACCAAACGTGTAATAGGTTTCACACTTAAATTTGAAATTCATTCAATTTGCAATAAATCCAAACCCACTTTGCTATTCAAAAACAAAATCCGTCTAATAAATGCCTCCAGTTTCTGGAGAGCGCCAGTGTTCTATAAAATAGAAAATCAAACTTTTGCGATGTGCTTGTAGTAGCAGACATCTTTCACAAAATTCAGTATCATAAAAAAAACTAAGAATCTAAAATCTAAGGTGCTTGCACTACTCAATATCGTACGATAGTTCTTAAAACAAAGAAAAAAAACAACGGCAAACTCGGCGAACCTCACGTGACCCTTCGTCACAATCCGCACCCGGGTTTGCTTTTGATGATAGCGTATCTCGAAAATAGACAAAGTAACAATCCTGACACTAAAGAAGCCGTTCGTCGTCCACGAGAGTCACCGTCACGTCCCATTGATCTCTACGCAGCTTTCTATCTGATCATCTATCTGTATCTTACGTACGATATTCCGCTTACGATTTCCAGTTGGATTGACGATTGCTGCCGGGACCGCTCTGGGGCAGCATCTCCAGATACTGGCGCTGCAACTCCATAGCCCGTTGCATTTCGGCTATGGAGGCCGCCGTGGCCGCCCCGGCGGCATTGCTGCTACCACCGGCACCACCGCCACCTCCGCTGCCTCCCTTGCCGGCCGCTGACAGAGATGCTGGAAAGAGAGGGAGGTCAAAAGGTTAAGCGGTAGAATTTTAAATCAAGTCTGAAATGTATTCGATGGATCCTAACGGCAGGTCTTAACCTCAGAATGATTTGGATGATCTATAAAATTAGTCCACAAGGACTTCTCCAGAAATTCTTTCTGACTGTTCAGTGGCTTAGTTAGTTGAAGCGCCGGTTTGCAGAATATGGAGTCGTTGGTTCGAATCCCAATAGAATGCAATTTTTTTTTTCACAAATTTATCTCTGTGTCTTTTTTACAAGTTTTTCAATGTTCTTTACATCGGTGTTCGGCCATTTGGCCGAATGCTATTTGGCCGAATTATGATCAAAAGAATTTGGAGGCGTAGTCAGCCTCTGGATAACATTCTAACTGCCAATAAGGTCATCATAAATATTTTCTTCTTTTAATCATAGGCTATTCTTTCTAGTTTTACCATTAAGGGATTAGTACTTCTTCTCGTAGTTTATCCTGAATTTCTCCCGGGACTTGTTTCGGGCTATCTACATAAGTGGCTCTCAGGATATTTCTCCAACGCTGTCGCGGAAGTGCTTCTGGGATTTCTCTCGGGAATCTTCAGGTATACTTCCCGCGATTTCTCCTAGTTTCAGTGGGAGTCATTTTTGGGATTTCCTGCAAGGATATCTTCAGAACTTTTTCACAAACCTGCCTGTAGTCCTTTACTGTCAGGGTCGAAACTTACTGTGAGCTTTCGTTTGTAGATAGCTCCTCCTGGGAGTTCTACAGCAGTTTCTCACGGGATATTTTTTGAAAGTTCTCGCAGGGTTTCTCGGAGTATCTCCCGGGAGTTCTCTTATAGGATTCCTTCTAGTGTTGCAGTCGGAATGTCTCCAAGAGATTTACAGAATTTATCCCAAATTTTCTCATAACAGTTTTTTTTTTCGGAGTTTCTTTCTGAGTTCCTCTTTGAAATTTCTGCAGAAAGTTTGGCTGATATTTCCCATGGAGTTCGAGAGGTTTTGCCACTCTTTTCCTCGTGAATATTTCCAGTATTTTGCGCTGATCCTCCTGAGATTTAATACTTTACCGGGGTTCTTCCTGAAATTCCTACCGGAAATTGTTCCGGTCAAAACCTATGAAATTCCTTGTAAAAAAATCCTGGAGAAAAATTGGAACGAAGCCCGGAACGAAATATTAAGGGAATATCAGGATGAATTCTGAAAACCTTTAACGTTGAACTTCTCGTCATTAAAATCATCGTCATCATCAAACATTTGAAAGCAGTTTTTTCGTTCAAAACAAAAGTTTTTGCCATGAAAATATATTCACTGTACTCCACATGAGTAATATAATGCAGTGAATATATTTTCATGATCCTTGTTTTGATTTGCAGTGAGAAAACTGCTTTTTATTTTTCGAAAAATGATGACGGATGCTTGAGCCTTAAGAGAAATTCCGAGAGATACTCCGAGAAAAAGAGCACTTTTGGAAAACTTTCTGGAAGAACTTTTGCAGTAATCTCTCAAAAATCCCGGAAAAACGGTTGAAAAGCCATCCCGGAAAACCAATATATTTTTTTTTCAAAGACACATCAAAGATCACAAGAAACTCTGAAAGCATATTGAAAAAAAAAAAACATCAGGAGGTATTCCTGCAGAGACCCGTGAAAAACTTTTGCAGAAATCCTGGAAAAAAACCTCTGGTGGAAATCGCAAGAACTGTAAGAAATCCCGAAAGGAACACCGGAAAATTCTCAGAATAATCGGTGCCACCAGTTTTTATTCGAAACTAGCTGTCCCGGCAAACTTTGTCTTGCCAGTTGTGGTGGTTGACAGCTGTTGAGGTTATAACAGCAAAGCACTCTAGATTGGTTTTCTTGCGGTCATGTTGACTTTGTATCCAGTTCACACATATCTCAGGATTTTCTTAATATTTCTTATTTTTCATTTCATTTTTGTAACTTTTAATACATATAAACACAGCCACCATAAAAACGAATCGAACTATGCAAGGGTCATGCTAATCGGTTCGGCCGTTCGTAAGTTTTGTTGCCTCAAAGGGACTTCAAACTCATTTTTATATATATAGATAGGCTGAGTGTACCAGTTATCGCCATAGTGGTTCCCTATTTGGCCATAGTGAGTATTGGAGATAATTCAAAATGTTGCATCTTTTTAAAGGTTTCAATGACAAGATACCATCAGTGTACCAGATTCCGCTCATCTAAGGCAAAATTTATGTTTGAAAAATTATCTGTTTTATGACAAAGCGTGTATGATTTATTTTTTTATTGCAATAAGTCCATCGTTACTATTAATATGAGGCAAAAATATGAAATAGCATAAAAATTGGAAAAAAATATTTTTTTCTTAAGGTTTTTTGTTGACACTAGATGTGCCAATAGCCGCTCACGATAAAGCACTGTGTTCCAATTACCGCTCATGAATGTTCCAATTTCCGCTCACTTTACATAATGTGTAAATGCGTCTTCTTGAGTGGATTTTCCTTATGAAACCAAGACTATTATCACCCCTAAAGTAATCATAAACATCATTAGCAAAAATTAGAAGGGGTCACTCATTAATTACGTTACCATTACATAGGAAGGTAAATTCCATAATGTGTGACAATGTTTTAACGCTAGAACAACCATGGTAATAATGAAGAATTTATTATTTATGAATGTTACGAAGCGTACTAGATGTGTGCCCCAATAAGAAAGCATTTTGAATATTTTTCAGCTTGATAATGACTTCAAATAAAGGCGGACAATAACATGAAATATAGTGTTTCTACTTAGTACTAGTGATTTTAATAATCCAAATTGAGAAATCAACGTTTATTTAACTTTTATGTAACGAAACAAATCATTTGTGTTCCTTTCTTCGTTTTAATTCTGAACATTCTGTGATCGTGGCTTCGGGCGAATATTCCTGGGTTTTCTTTTCTTGTTCTGTTTTTCTGCTTCCTTAGCTCTCTTCAATTCACGCTCTTTACGCTTTTGCTGCTTCTCCAATTCAACCGCGTCTTTCTTTTTCGCTTTCTCTTCCATAAACGGCGCGAATTGTTTGCTCGTTGCAACAGTCGGTGGGCGCAAAATCTCCCGCCTACGAGTCGGTTTCGTAGTCGTTGGTAGGCTGAATGAGCTGCTGAACGCCGCATCTTCGTCATTCTCCTTATCGCTCTCATTGTTTTCCGGTGCAGCATCTTCTATTGATTTGCTTCCGACTGATGCAACTCGACTGAAATCTGCTTGCTGTTCAGCACCTGTAATGATCATAGTTTAGTTTTTCATTAATACATTTACTTATGGGAAACTTATCCCGACAATCGATTTCATCTTCTGCAAATCCTTCAAAATCGCTTTCATCGTCCGACATTTGGTTTTCCTTTAAGTTGTTGCTCACGTTGTCTTCCTGAGCATTGTTGGTAAGATCATTATAAGTGATTTTCAAATTTCTCCACAGGTAAAAAAGGTTGGTGTCACAAATATTGCCAGGCCACTCAACAGATTTCTCTTGCTGCTGGAATTCGTGAAACTGTTGTATGGTGAGCCTGCTCTCTAGCAGTCGAATCAACTTCACTTCTGGAAATTCCATTGCCTTTGATGAATCATTTGACTCATCCATACTTGCATTTGACGGTAAAGACGAATAGTTTATTGCATCAGGGCACCACGGATAGATTCCACTCCGCATGAATCCGCTCCGAATAGCTCTCTATTTGGACGTGAAATTGAGGAGTGCTTCCTTTATGAGCGGGCAAATTTGGGGTTTAGTTATTGGAATCATTCCATATTTCTTCCGGTATTTAAGAATCTGTTCTTGCCAGTACTTCTTCAAAGGGCCGAAGAAACTGACATCAAGCGGTTGTGTTAGATGAGTTGTATTTGGGTACAGAGCAACAAGGATTATTTGGTTTTCTGTACAGAATTCTGTGGTCATCAGTGTTGTATGACTCTTGTGTCCATCAACAAAGAGGACAACTGGCAACTGTATGTTTTCCCGCACAACCCGAGCAGGGAATGAGAACAAACCTAGAACAAATTGATAACTCATTTTGTTATTGATAACAAAATAAAATCAAAATAAGTTTTCTTTCCGAATTGTTTTTATTTAATATCAAATAGAGATATCATTTTGTTATCATTTCAAAAACTCAATGATAACAAGATTTGATTTCAAAAATCCAAAAAAGGTTTAATATGCTTTATTAATATTAATTATATTCACAAAATATTTGTTAAATCTACCAGAGTATTTGACTTACATAGGGCCCATATAGCCGAGGCGGTAAACGCACGGCTATTCAGCATGACCATGCTGAGGGTGAAGTCTGTTTAGCATCTATTGCATAAGAATGCTCACGAAGAAAAATGATTTATCCACTTCAAAAAATGTTATGAAAAAGCATACGGGGCAGAATGGACACCCCCATGGGGCAATATGGACACCATGAGACTTTTACGAATTTCGTGCATTATTTACACCTATAAAGTCATTTCATTACAAAACAACTATTATGGATGAATAATACGCCGAAGTAGTTCATTTTTGTTCAGTTAATTTAAATTCAGGCTGTTTTGGATAAAGCTTCGTTTTTGTCGGCATGTACAGCTGTGCCTAGAACAACTATTTTCCACTGCTGTCGTTTTTTGACCAATTTGTTTCACCCTATAGTGAACATTTAACCGAAAATTTACTGAAATCGAAGAATTTGGTGGGTTTGTGATTTAGGTTATATTTTTCCCTAGCCGCTTCTTTCAAAAAGGTATGTGTCCATTTTGCCCCGGCAGCAGAAGATATTTCCAAACTTGATTTTTGATATAATAAAGAGGAAAATATAAACATGTTAAGCATGTAGATACAGCAAAACTACTTGCATGTGTTCTAGAAATATCAGGTTTTAATCGACCTGCAATAAATTAATCACTAAATCTTATTTTAGATGGTGTGAAAGTTATAATTTCCATGCACAAAAAACGGAGGACGCAACTTTTTCGTGTAAAATCAAGTATAATTTTAATTTCGAATGTTTCTTTCCTGAAACTACGTTTTAGACAAATGGACTATATTCTTCATTCATTAAAAGTTCAAAAAAGTTCGCATTTTTCAAAATATTGAGGGTGTCCATTCTGCCCCGGGTGTCCATAATGCCCCGCCTACCCCTATTGACACAAAATTTATAATTTGCTGATTCTGGGTAAGTCTTTTTAGGGTGACTGGATATTATCGACAGGTTTGTTCTCTTCGTTATGAGGGGGTATTCATCGGCCAAGTTGCCTGAAACTTGGTTGTATAGCTTGGTTGGGAAAGATTTGAGGGCAACTTCGAATTCAACAGGTTTCAAAAAGCCTTCCATGACGAAGAGAACAAAACTATCCAGAATACAAAAGTACCCAGATATCAATTATTTCAATCTAAACGTTTTGCCAAATATGTTTAAATTTTTAAATTCTATATTAAAGGCAAATGAAGTTAGATATGGCCAACCGAAGTAATTCACGGTCATTCTACTGTTGAAGGTCACATATTTTAACTTTATGAAGTATTCTCGCGCGAAAAAGGATTCATTGTAGCTCCGTACCAAAATGATGAATCTCGTTATGTTGGAGGTTTTGAAACTAATACAGATATTTACATACATGAAAATAATGAATGCCATTTCACTTATTGTTATGCCAAACGGCCATTTTACCAATCGACTATTATGCCAGATTACGCCATTTGACCATTATGCCAAAAGACTATGCCAAACGACATTATGCCATACTCGATAGAATTATTGTAGTAAAATATTATTCGATGTCATTCAATTTGAGTCCCGATGCCTGTGGCTCTGGGATGTCGTGAACATCTCCCACATTTGTTTTGCTGCAGTGCATAATCAAATGAAAAGCTGAAATATAATTACAAAAAATATCAGAATGAATACTAAATTTGTTATTAATTTTTAGTTATTACCCATTAGATTTGATAACTCCCTGAGAACTGCGTATGATATCAAGTCGTAAAATGTAGATAACAAAATGAGATATCAATTTGTTATCAATGAGAACTCATTTTGATTTCAATTAGATATTCCAGTACATTATTTTGTTATCATTTTTGTTATGTTAACCTTCCGTAACTCGCGCGGTTGACTACCTGCGTCAGCACCACGCTAATGCTGAGTACAAAAAGCGAGATTTTTTTTAACGTGTTGTACAAAATACAACAGCGCCATCGCTCGAGGGTTAACACTTAAGTCATACAAAACGAAAACTCACTTTGTTATCAAAATTCGTGATATCTAAATAACTCAATTTGTTTTCAATTAGTTCTCATTCCCTGCTCGGGAAGCCATGGTTGAAATATCGTTTTGAGGAACTGAAAAAAAGCTTGACCGGTCATCCATCCACTGTCGGTTTTATCAACTCCCCAATCCTGGGGGGCACTCAAACTAATTTCTGCAGGAATTCTACGCTTGTACGGGAACAGGACCAATGGAGGCAGCAGCCGGCCATCGGCACAAGCAGTAAAAAGACCAGTGTAACTTTCTTTGTCGTTGTTTGCATAAATTGTGTGCAGATGACGCATTTCCTTTGGTGCCAAACACTTTTGATTCTTCACGACCAACTGAAATGCTGTTTCATCCAGATTAAAGATTCGCCCTGGCTGGTCCAACAAATCCGTCATATTTATTTCCTTCAAGTTCTCATGAACTTCTTTGAACCAGTTACGAATTTGTGGTTCAGTTACAGTGGCCCGGTGCTTTGCGAGAATGCTTGGTTTTCGCGACGAAAATTGTTTATGCCTTCGCAGAAACAATTTCGACCACTTCCGGCCTGGTATGCCATCTTTGAAAGGAGTGATTTTTTTCGTCAGCCTGACAAATTGAGCTACACTCACTCTCAGCTGCTTCACAGTTACGGGGAATCCAGTGCGAGCGGCAATTTCCATCCAGTGGACAATACGAGCCTCCTCGCGATCAGTGAGAATGCTTGACGGTCCTTTTTTGTCCTTGCCATACTTGTTCCGAAGTCTGTCCCTCAATGTTCCAGCAGGGACGTTAAAGCGGGCCGCTGCTTGCCGTATGGACATGCCACGCTTTGCTGCATCTAACGCAAATGCAACTGCCTGAGCAGTGTACACCTTTTTTTTTGATCGGTGGCATCCTAAATCGAACAGAAGTAGAGCATACAGTGAGCGTCAATTGGCACACTGGCATTGTTTGGCGGACCAGAAAACCGCTCATCATTTTTAGTAGCAAAAGCCACCAAAACATGATTTTACTGTTGAAATAATGCACTTGCATTTCTTTATTGAAACTACGTACCTGCAGGCAATTTGACACGAAAACTCGAAGAAAATCCACTAAAACTGCTTTATTTTTGTGACCGAGTTTCTTCGTGCAAACAATAACAAGATGGCGACGCTGTCATTTTCAATGACCGTGCCACTGAAAAAAATACATATCTCGAAATCTAAGCACGTTTTGTACAAGATAACTCATTTTATTTCAATAAATATGTTGATGGAGTGATAACAGTCAGAAAAAAAAATAAACTTTCAAGAAAAGGATAATGAAATAAATGTTTTGTATGGAAGTGAGCGGAATCTGGTGCATGAGCGGCTACTGGTACGTTGATGGTACATTTAAATTCTTGCTACTAAGCCTTTCATAATAGGTCAAAGCTCGAAAGCTTTCTAAATTTCCACTATGGCCAAATAGGGAACCACTATGGCGATAACTGGTACACTTACCCTAGATGGTTAATCCTCCAACGTGATTCACCGTTTTCCGTAGGATTCCCATCAGAATGCCAATAATGATAGGTACTTTTATTCATACCGAATGCTTTGTTTGTAGTATTATTAGACAATTTACAGAAGTACATGTTACGTGTTACAGAAGTAGTATTTACTACCAAACACGTAGTGAACTCAAACTTACTACTTTTTATTTATACGATCCAATGACAGATCATGGTTTTCCGGCTAAACTAAATATGCTGTAATACATACTTCTACCGCTGAGTGGATCAAAATGAGATGGAGAAAGCTTTTGCTTCTCTAGAAGGGAACAGCGAAGATAGGCTTAACAATTAACTCGACCAAGAAAAAGTACATGATTACGGGTAGAGACAGAGGAAAACCTAGTGGTTTGAGTGCCATGATAGATAATATTTAATAGTAATGTCTGTGAGCCCTAAAAGTTTGTAGAAACTGAAGGAACATCGTATAAGACCGATGAAAATGTGATGCTTATGTAGGCTTCGTGCTGGATCTACGCTGTAGCCATCAAGGTAAGAAAGATAGTTATAGCCCAGAATATTACTTACCAGCAGCTTGTGCCATTGCCAACTGATAGGAATAGATCAACGGTGAGAACTGCATCATATGCGCCTGCAAGTTGTTCAAATTTCCCGTGGACAATCCCTGTTGTAGACCTGCGGAATGAAATCAAATCGTTACGTCTCTGAGAAATCCTACATTTTTAACGGGCTCAAACCTCTGAACAGCTGCTGCTGGAAAGCCTGCATTGCGGCCGCCGCTGCCGTAGGATTCAGATTGCCCAGGCTGCCCAGGTTACCCAGGGCACCAAGTTGTCCAAGGCCACCCAGTCCGGCGAGGGCCGTTAGCTGAACTGCAGCTGCTTCCGCTGCCGCATTGGCCGTCGCACTGTGACGGCTGGACCGGGAACTGGACGCCGGCGGTGGAGTCTGCTGGGTCGGTGGGGTAGGAGTCGGCCGCGGCGTTGGCGTCGGAGTTTTCGACTTGGATGGTTGCGATTGCAGATGGGCGTGCTGCTGCTGCAGCTGGTGAACACGTTGTTGTTGTTCTTGGTGTTGCTGCAACTGTTGGAGCTGCTGTTGCTGGAGCTGTTGTTGGAGCTGTTGCTGTTGCAACTGCTGCAGTTGTTGCTGGCGTAGTTGTTGTTCTTGCTCTTTCTGACGCTGTTAGACAAAAGAGAAAACGATTGAGGCGTTGTTTTCCAGACGGTTTTATATACGTTTCACAATCATATAACTTTCTTCAAGTTTAATAAAGAGTTCATAGAAAATGGACAACCTGTTCTTGCGTGACACGAGAAATCAACATACCTGCGCTGCAGCTGCAGCTTGGCGTTCCTGCTGTTGCTGACGCTCCTGCTGCTGTTGGCGCTCCTGGGCCTGCTGACGTTCCTGTTGTTGCTGTTGCTCCAGCTGTTGTTGCAATTCGCGCTGCTGCTCTCGCAAATTCGGCGTAGAAGACGGCGTGGGACGAATGTCCACCGGCGAGGGGCTACTTTGGCTAGCCAGACGGGCCTCTATCTCCTGCTCCTGTTGCAGGGCCTTAACGAAGGCCGTTTTCAGACGGTTCGTATGCTCAGCCTTGAGTGCCTTCTTGACATTGCTAGTAACACACTGCTCACAGATGACCTTCGGGTCTTTTCCAGCTGAAACGCAGAGTGATATGGGTGAGAACAGCGACGCTGATTTCTACCAGTGCACTCAACACGCAGAGAAATGTGTTTCATAAACGAAATAACGATTGTTTCGCGACTGAAAGGATCTATTTTAGAGAAGAAGCTATGGTTCATACGGTTCAGAAGCAAGAATCATCAACAATTCTCAGCCGGAAACAACAATTATTCTTTCCGTTTTTCTTTTTTTTTTGTCTGTGTGCAGGACAAGCAATATTGAGTAACAAAGGAAATGGAAACTGAAACAACACAAAACCTGGACTGTTCTGAAAAGTTGGATTTCCTCTTTTACCCTGTTTTTCCCACTTCCAAACCGGGGTGAAGTCGATTTTGCACTGGGCGCAGCGGTACGGTTGCTGCGGGAGATTTGGTTTCTTGTCCTTGGTGAGATAGTCGACGACGTGCTCCAGGCCCAACAGGTAGACGAACTCCGTATTGCTGGGATTGGGGATGAAGTGCATCTCCGGCGGTGGAGGTTTGGGCGGTGGGATCTTGAACGGAAAAGAATCATAATAAGAATAATTTACTGCAAAACTTCTGCACAGGGTGTCTACTAGTTTATGATAATAAAATTCCTGATTTTTTTTCCGATGAGCATCTCAATGTAACGTTGCAAGCACCGGAAATGGCGTGGTAAACAGAACTAGGAGTACATGTGCAGGACGAAAGACTTTCAGCCCCTAACCTCCAAGAGATTGAGGAGTAGGTTGGCCGATTGAAAAATAACAAAGCCGTTGGAGATGATCAAATGCCGAGCGAACTTCTGAAAAACGGTGGAGAAGCACTGGTGAGAGCACTACACTAGGTCATTACCAAGATTTAGGAGAAGGAAGTATTACCGGAGGATTGGATGGAAGGTATCGTGTGTCCCATTTACAAAAAGGGCGACAAGTTTTATTGCGGGAACTACCGCGCGATTACACTAGGTACTTAGCGCTGTGTTGCGGTCAGTTACGAGCACGGAACTTCGGACGCTCTTTATAGCAAACTCGGATTAGGTTGAGAATGCTTTAAGCTATAATTAAGTTTCATTTAGTGTTGCAAACAGTCGTATTAATGTCTATTTAAATTACAATTCTAAGTCGATTCTATAATGTACTATCCGTGTCAAACTTGTCCTCCAACTTTGTCACTGCACTGTAGTAATGAGTGTTTTATTTATTCAATTTGCATAAAGTTTATGTACCTACTCCTCTCTCTCTCTCTCTTCTTGGCGTAACGTCCTCACTGGGACAAAGCCTGCTTCTCAGCTCAGCTCAGCTCAATGAGCACTTCCACAGTTTTTAACTGAGAGCTTCCTCTGCCAATGACCATTTTGCATGTGTATATCGTGTGGCAGACACGAAGATACTCTATGCCCAAGGAAGTCAAGGAAATTTCCTTTACGAAAAGATCCTGGACCGACCGGGAATCGAACCCGTCACCCTCAGCATGGTCATGCTGAATACCCGTGCGTTTACCGCCTCGGCTATGGCGGGCCCGTTGTACCTACTTACGAAGTGAGATATTTGTATAATTGTCAAAATGTGTTATAATACACTAAGCTACGAATGAGTGTAATCAGTTTCGTACCTTTTAAGGACAGACTTGTTAGAATCTCAAAATGGCCGCCACAATGGCCGACTTTGGCACCTACTCGCGATTTCGAGCACAAATCTCTTCGTAAACAAAACCATCGCACCTGATCTTCTTATTTTAAGCTTATTACAAGTGAGCAAGAACAGAATTATCGAATGCACTGTTGTTTGAAGCTTGCTTCTTGAGATTTGTGCGTTTGAAGTTCTGATGTATTTTTGAAGCGGGATTTCAAGACGTTTGTCCTTAATTCCGCCCTAATTGCTTACCCTTTGACAGATACGCGTATTTCGACTACCACTTGTAATCTTCCTCAGTGTCAGTTATCCACTGTGGATAACTGACACTGAGGAAGATTACAAGTGGTAGTCGAAATACGCGTATCTGTCAAAGGATAAGCAATTAGGGCGGAATTAAAAGGTAAGAAACTGATTACACTCATTCGAAGAGGGTATTCTGCTTAGAGGGTTCGAAAAGTCGGTACAAGAACACTAAGCTAATTATTTATTTATCACGTGTAATTCGAATGCAGTGTTTCAATCAATTTGTTTTGTTTTGTGTCGTGTAGATGTAGGTAGTTGTCTTATGTGTCTTCATGCACCTGTGTCAAACGTCTGTCACCGTTAAGTTCTACAATGAATCCTCGTCAGGTCTATCAACTGGGATCAGTGTTGCCGTGCCAGGTGAACAACGATCCCCGACCCGTATTGCTGGCAACTTCTTGCAGCTGTACCGTCCTTCATCACCTCGAGCCCGGCTAAGCCAGTCACCCATCGACCTCTGGAGCAATCCACTAGCAGTTAGGACGTCAGCCCGTCGTACAATCCGATCTGCACCCTCGTAGACCTTCACAATCCTGCCACGCTTCCAGCTGTTCCGTGAGCCCGCATCCACCAGCATCACCAGGTCTCCGGGTTTCACTGGCTTGGAGTTGGATAACCATTTTGTTCGGATTTTGATCCACTTCGACCAGAACAGATCCAAAAGATGCCGGACTTGGTCCCAGTTTGTCCTCAGTGCTCTCTTGTCCACTGGAAGCTGTACTGCTAGGCCTTTGTTGATCCTGGTTATCTCCTCTTTCAGCTCTATGCTTGCGCCGATAAAGTTGGTTCCCTGGTTGCAATATATTTCCTCGCCTGGCTATAAACCTTCGAATGGCCATCTTGCACGTCTACGTTGATAGGCTTCCCATCACTTCAAGGTACACGGCTCGTACTGTAAGTCACGTCACAAGCTTCACCCATCTCTTCACTTCGTATACCTCTGAACTAGTATCGGGAATGACCCGTAGTAATCCACGCCGATGTATGTGAACGCACAAATGTAGGGAATTATCCGGACTTCTGGCAGTGGAGCCATCTTGTTATATCGTGGGACAGCTTTATAGACAAGTGCACCAAGCACACTGTTTCGCAACCTGTCGAACGATGATACGAAGACTTGAGATGTAGAATCTTTGAGCATTTCCATGTGTCAACCGCTGAAGGTACGATAAGACAAACAATCCGGTAAAAATATGCTTTTCTGGAAGAATCACAGGAAATTTAGCAGCATACAGAGCATGTGGAGCGTTTCCCAACCGTCCAACCATTCGCATTACCCCAGCCTTGTCGATGAAGCAAGAGAGTTTGCGTAGTGAACTGTTTTTCCCAAACTTTCTACGCTCATGGATCTCTAGCTGTTGATTGTATGCAGTTTGTCAGAGTAGACTTGCGGTTTTAGCGGAGCCATCTTCGTCCTGGACGAAACAAGCATGCATCGGAATTTCTTGATATTCCATCCGGAAGTAGGCCATCTCGTTGGCATCCACAAACTCATGAAGCTGTAGACTCCTAAGACTGCCGACACTGTAGTTCGAAAAGTAGCATCGTAGTAGTTCGAGTTGAGATAGCTGTTGAAGAACTTGAATCTGTTAAAATCGGGTTTTATACTTAAAGGAAAAGCTCACTACAGAAAGCGGACCACGAGGTGAAACCTAAGCTAGATTGATCGGAAGGAAAAGTATCCTTTTTAGGTTAAGTCACTGTTTCGGAGCTTGCAGAAATACGTCCACTTCGTTCGGTGTCAGATGTAGAAGAGAGCCCGACGGTCGTCGGATCGTTTATTCAAGCCTTCGTGCTATAAACATTTGACAGAGATCAAATGCACTCTAAATCCAAACATTTGATATATTGTTAGTTTATACACGTTTTACTTTTATAGTAGTCACTCTAAAATTATTTCAATTGGCGGACTCAACAGTCCTTCCTCTTTTAGAGTTATTCGATTAACTATTTTAGTTATAATAGAAAAGTATTTCAAATAATATTACAAAATTTCTTCGATTAATTGTTACAATTAAAAATATTTCAATTCACTTCTGTAATTAGTTTTTCGCGTTCGCTTCGAACGCCTTGGCTGGCCATCGAGCGCCAAATCCGTCTCAATTTTCCGTTTCCGTTTCGGCTTGACCGATAATGTTCTTCTCCTATCCTGTTCGCACTCCGGGAATCCCCGGAAAGGCTCCTCGTCATCGCTCGCTCCTCGCAGTGGTAGTGGGTCGGGATCGCGAACCCGGAAAGGCTCCTCTTCTTCGCGACTTGGTAGTGGCAGTGGATCGGTTTCATCGACATCAGGATCGACACGCACCACCAACCCCCGACGGACCCCTCTGCTGGAATCATTGCCGATCTTGATTTGGCTTCTGTGCGCGGTTGTAGTTATGCCGTTTCCAGTTGTAATCTGTAAGATATGTTTACAAACACGCTTAATAAAATGAACTTTTAACCATTTAGCCTGATGGTTAGGATTATGGTTTTTGTACCATAGTACATCTCCCGCCATCAGACTGTCCAGTGGATCTTTATGAACCCCATTATTAAGGTTATAGTTAGATCCGGTGTAAGGCTCATCATTGTTGTTGTTATTATTAGTCACTTGTATGTTATGATGGTTAGAATGTCGCCTTGGATTAACCAAATCGATTAATAATTTCGGCGTATATGCTAAAACTTTTTCGGAAGGGAAAAAACCCTCCATCGTCAAACTATTGTTCCTAAAATTTATTAGAAATAAGTTTATCAAGTCTTCCAATTCTACTTTCGCGTATTCTGGGTCAAGAAGTAACTTTTTCAAAACATCTTTAACCGTACGAACAAACCTCTCCGCCTGGCCATTGCTAGCAGGATTGTATGGAGGACTGTTCAGGACCCTTATTCCTTGCCTTTCAAGAAAGCTTTTAAAATCATAACTATTGAATGGAGGACCATTGTCTGATACTAAAATATCCGGAAACCCAAATCTAGCAAAATATGCTAACAATTTCTTAATAACTTCTGAACACGATATATAATTTTCCATCAACTCATTTTCCACCTTTTTAGAAAAAATACTTGTCAAAACCTTGGATTTCTCTACTCTGCCAACAAAATGCAAAACGACTCCATCAAATACACCATATACTACTACGACTTGTTTTCTTGGACTGAACAATCCAAGAAAAACTTTTCCAAAAAGTAAACTATCTGATTTGTTACAACTACCATTCCAAAAGGCAATAAATTCGTTCTTCAACAAACTATACAACCGATATAGTTTGCAAGACAAACCTGGAATGTATCTGTTATTGTTATATAAAGGAGTTTTCCACTGCAACAAACCTTCTTTGCAAATGGCATGATACAGATATTCCGACCAAAATACAAACAATTTCGTAGCCTTCCAATTTGCCTTAATATTAGCTTTAGACAATCTACCCAAAACAATAAAAGGTTTTCGTCTGTAGTCTGCACTATTTTGCATGAGAATTTCAAAATTCTGACAATCTGGACTATCAAAACATTTAGTTACTTTGTCCCTCAACCTGAAGGAAATGTCATAAACTTTCTTAAATTGTTTTTCTGTTTTTAAAACCAACTCGGCTTCATAACCTCTAATAGGAGAAAAAAATTCATTGAGAAAAACATCAGGAAATTTATCCTTAATTTCATTCTGCAAAACATTTTGTTTATCATCAATCACATTATTAACAGTTATTAATTTGTCAAAATAATTACGCCAGTTGGGAAAGAAAACATCCAACCATGTTCTGCCTAAAAGAGGAATAAAGTTATGCTCACAATCTAACACTACAAGTTTTAAAATGCTCGTTTTATTTCGAAATTCAACCGAAACAACAGCTTCCCCAGCAACGTTCAAACTGGCACCATTCACCACAATTAAATTTTTTGAACTTTTCTGAAGAGGAACATCAAATTTAGTAATAAATAGCTTTTTCCCAATAACAGAAACAGAAGCTCCACTGTCGACTTGCATCTGCATTATTTTCCCCTCAACAGTTAGTTCTAGTAAACATGGGCTGCTTATTTGGTTAATTGTTGAAATGTGCATACATTCTAATTCACCTTGATCCGAATTATTGCTTTTGTCCTCCCAGGTCATCTGGTTCATCATATTGGACAACTTGTTCTCCATGCTCGGGCCAGGTTGCTCCATGTCGATGCTGTTGATCGGATCCTTCTTGAAGTGCTTCAGTCGGAAACACTTCCTCTTCACATGGCCTCGCACACCACAGTATTCGCACACTCGTTGGTCGATTCTCTGCTGCTGGTTGTCCCTCATTTCCGCAGGATAAACCGCTGCATCCTGGTATCGGCGATGCTGTTCCTGGAACCGCGCCGGTCTAGGCTGTCTGGACTGCGAAGGATAACTACCTCGATCATTGTACCTGTTGTACGGTTGTACAGTAGACTGGAACTGGGGCCGCTGCCCTAGTCGGCTTTTCACAGGACCACGACCCCGCGCTAAAGCTGTGATTCGCTGCAAAACAGCACCTCGCCCCCCAGTCAGACTACCGATGGAGGCGATTTGTGTGGAAGAATCTTCCTTTGTTAACGCTTTTGCATGAGAAGCAGCCATTTCCCAAGTGGTAATCATCTTCTCAGCTTGGGCAAGGTCAAATTTTTCCCCTTCCTCAGCCAACAATTTCTGTCGTAGGGCGTCATCTGACAAGCCAATAAGGACACGATCAAGAATGCGACCATCTTTGTCGTTCTTGAATGCACAATACTCCGCTTGGAGCTTTAGTGAAAAAAGAAAATCACTGGCTGTTTCTCCAGGTTGCTGTACCCGGGATCCGAATTTAAATCGTTGAATCAAAGCTGAGTCTGTTTTGTAAAGTTTTTGCTTAAGTTTTTCAACTAATTCTTCAAGCGGAGCTGCATCAAGCAACTGCTCGCTGAGGTACAAATTCTGTGCCACTTCGAAAAGGTATTCGCCCCCTAAAAGGAACATCTGGTCCTTTCGGTTCTCCTCCGCCACCTTATTGATGCGAAAATGGTAGCCAAGTCGCTTATACCACGAAGCAAAAGATTGCCCTTTTCGGTACGGGTCAATATTCGGGGATACGTAGGCCATTATTGCAAAAATCACTCAAGCAAACTTGCCTCACAAACGCCGACAAAAAAAATATCAGAAATCCAAATCAAAACGCCACTAATTCCAGATGGGGAAAAAATCGTTCACAATTGCCCTGCACTAAACAGAAATAGAAAAAGAAACACTCATAAGGTTTACGAATTAACTTTTACAAAGAAAAACAATGTGGGTATTGTCTAACCCCTTTCGTTAAAACAAAAGAATTCACTAAGCGTCGGTTCATGCAACAAAATGGCGCTTGCCTAGCACAAAAACTCAATTGATTCGCAAAATCACAAAAAAAAAAAAAACTTTTGTTTCTTACCTCTAGCCGATCAAAATCCCGCCACTGGGATCGAAAGGGTTGCGGTCGCCGTGAAGGTCAAACGTCCGACCGTCGAAGATCAAAAATCCGGGCGAAAAAGCCGTCGACTGGAATCTCGCAGCCGCCGTGAAAAGGAATCCGGCCGCCTTGTTGGTTGATGATCCGGTCGCCGAAGGTTCCGTCCGCTGCTGTCCGGCAGCACAACTCACCTTTCACTCCTTACGCGTATAACTTTACTTATCGGAAGCTTCACTTCACTTTTTGCTCTGTTTTTCCTCGTCGCCAACTGTTAAAATCGGGTTTTATACTTAAAGGAAAAGCTCACTACAGAAAGCGGACCACGAGGTGAAACCTAAGCTAGATTGATCGGAAGGAAAAGTATCCTTTTTAGGTTAAGTCACTGTTTCGGAGCTTGCAGAAATACGTCCACTTCGTTCGGTGTCAGATGTAGAAGAGAGCCCGACGGTCGTCGGATCGTTTATTCAAGCCTTCGTGCTATAAACATTTGACAGAGATCAAATGCACTCTAAATCCAAACATTTGATATATTGTTAGTTTATACACGTTTTACTTTTATAGTAGTCACTCTAAAATTATTTCAATTGGCGGACTCAACAGAATCCATCGACGCCAAGTTTCCCAACCAATTTTGGTCCGCCAAATGTCTTGCACCAAGCACTTTTCGTGGATCACAAACACCGCGATTAGTTTCAATGGATCGAAAACATTGATGACGACCTGCAAAACTTGTCGTTTTGTTGGCACGCTCGTCCCACTGATCAACGATTGAATGTTGCTCCGAAAATTCACAGCGAAAGTGAAAGTGTCCTCCTTCGGTGTCCAACTCATTCCCAGTACCCTTTCAGTCTCCGATCCTTTGCCGACTGTGAAATTCTTCGTAATCTGCTGGCCCGGATCCCCGACCCGTTGAACGACCAGCTCTGAATTTGATAGCCAATTCCGGATATCAAATCCGGCCTTAGCGAGAACGTTCTTCACATCGAGCGCCAGTGGAACAGCTTCAACTATGATGGCTACCGCAGCCTCTGGGTACTGTTCGCACCACTCTTCAGCGTTCCCGTTCTTGATGTATTGGACCGATGAATTTGAGCTGGTCAACCCGAAGGTTGCCACGTCCATGACGTATTCCTTGCATGTTTCACCAGGTTCATCTCGCCATAAAAATCTTTGGGCTTGACGATCTTTTGGACGAATTTGGATCTGGTGAGACATTTCTCTGATGTCACCTGCGACTTATCGTTGCCGGAAACGAATTGGCACTGTTGTAAGCGACGCAGTCATGTCTGGACCCTTCATCAAGATAGAATTGAACGAGGTCCTTTTAATTTTATCCGCGGATCCCAGACGACCCGTACCTTGCCTGGTTTGTTCGGGTCCAGGAACTCGACGTAGTCATTCCTCCATTAGAGACCACTTTGGAATCTTCCAGATGACGTGCGGATGATCGTTTTCATCATGATCGCACGAGTCCTTCGGTCGTCCTCTGCTTTGATTCTCATTGCAACTGCGACGCCGACACTTTCAATCAAGAAGAACTCTTTGACCTTTTCATGAGGTTCTTCGTCAGCTGATCAGGCGCAAAAATATAGAAGCCGATGGGATGGCTCACCAAATCCTTCCACGTTCCCGTAGATCGTCCATCCAAGCCTAGTTTTGGTGGCAACTGGCTCGAACTTCTTCCCGTCCCTTTTCTTGAGCGTTACCAGTAAATTGGCGTTGTCTACGACAATTAGAATACGCGGCACCATGCTCTCGTAGCTTGCCACCGGAAGACCTCCCAGATACTAGTACTTTTCCGCTAGCTCGAGGTACCGCAACAATTGCGCAGGAAGATCAAGTTTTTCCACTGTTCGCACATCCACGAGTTCGAAGATGTGTTTCCGGTTAGCGTCGACAGCTAATACCTCAATCACCAGCAGTTGAGAATCCGCCTCCGTCCTTGTTATCCCGCTTGTTCATTGTAGGCACAGTGATCCTAGTTCGCCAATAACGCCAAGTTCATCCGCGAAGTCCTGCTCTACCAAGGTGTAGGAAGAGCCGTCTTCCAGGAACGCCACCGTGCGAATGGAGGTTCCTTTCGCATGAACACCAACCGAAATGATCCGCAAAAATGTTGGAGGAAACTGATGACGATGAACACCTACAGTACCGGTAACCTTGAGTTGATCCTTGGTGCTCGCCTCGCACCCATTTATTCCGCACACTGTCGCTTTACATGGCCATTTGTCTCGGTCGTTGTTGCCGACTTCTTCCGTAGAATGCGCATTTCGAAAACCTTTGTCCTTCCCCTTTGGTTTTTCGAACTTTTTAACTGGTTCCGTTTCAACAGAAACTCGACGCAGCAAAGACGATCGTTGACATGTAGTTGCCGAACGAGCTCAGGTCTACGGTTGACAGTTGACGCTGCTGCAGGGCCCAATCCAGTTTCAATTTGGTAGGCAGTTTATCAACTAGTTCCTGAAGAAGAGTGGGATTCGACAGGTGCGCCTTCATTCCCAATGACTGCACAGATTTTGAACGGCCAGTCCAAACTTAATTAGGGTCTCCAGCTTGTATGCCTTTGGTGCTGATGTCGACTAGACCTCAGGCAGAGAACGATGAGCTCCGCAGAGAGTTTATAACGTCATCATTATTTTTGGAACCGACGCAGGGTGCAGAAGATGGCAATGAAACGCTTGCCTGGCGGTCCCTTTGAGGCTGCGCGTAGTCTCATCCAATTTTCGCTTTCCGAATAGCCACACATGGCCGTGGAGTTGCTGGCAAAGAGTGGCCACTCTGATGGGCCGCCAGAAAACACCGGTAAATCCTTTGGAACAACGTACTGAGCTGCGATCTGTTGGGCTGTCGGTGCATCACAGGTGATAATGGCGGCAACGGTGATTGAATGCCTATCGAGTTTGCGTATTGTCAGATTTCTTGAAACGTAAACACCGCGCGGTCGTTGAAATGTTTCAAAAAGGGGCTTTGCACAAAAGTTCACGCGGTCTATCGTTTTCGAAAGGAACAGCCGCGCCGTAGGAAACGCCGCAATGTTATTTCCCATAAGGATGAAGTAAACAGGGAGTGAAAACCGCGGCCGTACCTTTCGGAAGCAATAGACCGCGTGCACTTTTGTGCAAATCCCTCAATAACACTTGACACATTTTAACTTTTCTGAACTGTTGGCCTGGTTCAGAGAAGAGAAGGGCATCTCAGAACAAACCGACCACACGAAAAGTGAAAAAATTTTGACGTGAGAAATCGACTCGATTTATTTTGTTTCTGCCCATTTCGTTTCCATCGTGTATAATAAGGCATTTTATGAGACGTTTCAAATCAGCTGTTTTTTGAATGTTTACCAGTTTTGAAATCCAACCAGTGGGCCCATTTATTTACATTTTTGCCGGCATAACATGTGGTACAGGCCCATTCAATAAATGGGGTTCATTTATCTACAAAAATGCGTCAATCCGCCCACTATAATTAATATGCGTAGACCGTGGGAATGTTTTTTTCATCTGCTAGTGACATCACGCAGTTCGGGGGATTGATACATGCCACATTAGGAACCGAAACACCTCTGCCAGCAAAAATCTGATTGGCGCTCACTACATGTTATGCTACTTTTCGCGAAAACAAAAACATCAAATGTAAACAATAACAATGAGCGGCCCACCGCTAGAACGCACTATGGGCCAGAAATCAAAATTTCGCGACAAAAGCCAAAAAAGTATTTTTTCTAAGATCAATCAATTTTCATATTTGTATGATTGTTTGGGCTATGTTTGATTATATACCGACTGATTTTTTCGATTTGTAACAAAATTGTATCGTTTTTTGTATGGAGAAACTTCTTATAAGCGAAAAATCTCGATTTTAACCAATATTTAGAAAAATGTGATTTGTAGTGAAAAATGTCCCCAACTAGTATAACGCATACATTTCCTAAAAGTAAATTTAGTATATTTTGCATATTTGGTGCACAAATTGCGATGCTTTTAAGTTTAAAAATAAATTTTACAATATTTATTCAAATTTTGCGATTCATTTGCCAATGTGTTCAAAAAGTAGGAGTATTCGACCGTATTCGATATGCAACCGGTCTAGGATGCTAGTTTAGACTCTTCTTTTTCGAATGCTTCCGGACTTTTTTGCGGGAATTTGCGGGAAACCAAGTTAGAGTGATTTTAGTGCTATCTTTAATTTTACAATATTTAGCGCTATGCTTCAATAATCATGTACTCTTGCCATTACGACGCAATGACTTTATGGCTTGCGAAACAATATACATAGCAACTAACAACTACCATTCTGGAAGATTTTGTTTCAGAAATAAATGTGATTTTAAGCTTTTAAGTCAAGACCACACGCTTACTCAATGTGCAAAGTTGCGGTATATCAATCCGTGAGATCTATTAGAATTTTAAATTAACTCAACATACATATGTACAGATGGATACATTTTTCATGAAATAAGGAACAAATCCACAGCTCAAGTGAGATTTGAACTCGCGACCCTTATATGCCGCATAAGTGCTTTACCGACTTAGCTACCGAGCCAATCGATGACACGGCATTTTAAATATTACAAAGAAAATCAAATAGGGGAAATTGTGTATTTTCAGCAGTTTTGTTCTCTTCGTCATGGGGGGTTTCTTGAAAGCTGCTGAACTCAGAGTTGGCCTCAAATCCTTCCCAACCAAGCATAGTTGTACGACAAAGTTTCAGAAAATTTGGCCGACAAAAACCCCCATGACGAAGAGAACAAACCTGCCGATAATACCCATCGTCACCCTATGTCTATTTATCGCAAATATATCCATCTCACTTGTACATATGTACGAAGAGCGAGCGTAATTTATTCATTGTTCAAATACCGGCTCCGAGTTATTTGGCCGACTGTCATTTGGCCGAACGCCGTTTGACTGAATGCCGATTGGCTGAAGAAGAAACGATTGTGCCACTGTTCTCGACGTCAGTATAACTCAAAATAATCGCCTATGATTAAAAGGAAGAAAAAAACTCTGATAAAATATTGACAGTTTCAACGCCAACTAATCCCTGAATTGTAAAACCAGAAAGAATAGTCAATGTTTGGAGGAAGGAAGAAGCAAAAATGAATGATGATCAAATTGGCAGCTATATAGAATGTGAAAAGGGTTCTCTGAATTATTTTGAACATAGTTCGGCCAAGTGGCATTCGGCCAAATGCCGGACATCTGAAACACCTGAGCAGCGGATTTTTTCACCAAAAATTTATCCATATATACATAAATTGAGCTTATTAAAAATCATAATTCACCACACGAATTGATATACCGAAACTTTGCACTTTAAGTAAGTATGTGGTATTGATTTAACCCTTATGTGGCCGACAGGGTACCCGGGTACCCAGCACCCTTTAAAAATACACGGTGTAGAAAAAAGCAAGAAGTTTGTCGGACACATAATGGATAAACGCCTACAATCACAGTCTTACCTGAAACGAAACCTTCCAGAATAATAGTATTTTGTTGCTATGTGTATTGTTTCGCAAGCCATAAAGAACCGTAAAATTTGAATAAATATTGTAAACTTTTAATTTAAATTTAAAGATATCGCAATTTGAGCATCAAATATGCGAAATATACTAAATTTACTGTTAGTAAATGTAGGTGTTATATTTGTTGGGCACATTTTTCAACAAAAATCACATTTTTCTTAATATTGGTTAAAACCGAGAATTTTCGCTTATAAGAAGTTTCTCCATACAAAAAACAATACAAATTTGTTACAAATCAAACAAAATCAGTCGGTATACATTCTAACATAGCCCAGACAATCATGCATATATGAAAATTGAATGATCTAAAAAAAAACACTTTTTTGGATTTTGTCGCGAAATTTTGATTTCTGGCCCATAGTGGAACGTCTCGTAAAATAGCTTATCGTCAAAACAACAGCATGGCTCAAAGTGTATTGATTGCTTTCAGGTATAGTCAAAATTAATGAATAGATGACGTCATATCAATGATTAATTCTCTTATTTTTCGAAATTTTGTTTCATTGAGTGCATATCAATTGTTGTTTAGACCACTATTGCATTAACATGATAGACGTTCCAAAGATGTTTTTTTTTGCAATTGCAGGCTGTAATAAAGCATAAAGATGGTGTTTTACCAATTTTTCTTAATTATCATAATGATATTATACATATTCCCACCACTCGTGTACTCTATTTACTCTTTTAAGAGATAAGCAACTTTGACTGTGTCCCTGAAATACATTCTAGTTAAACACAATCTTTTTGCGCAACAGTTTTTTAGTTGGTGTACCTGCCTCCGCAATACTTTGTTGTTTTGTGTAAACACGGTTGAAATTTTCCGTGTAAAATGTGTGATTTCAACCGCTAGGTGTCGCGACCAACATCATGAAATATTTATCAATTTCTGACTCCGGAGATGGCCTTCTCTTCTCTGCCTGGTTGGTAGACTGTGCCGGAGGAGAAATGATCATATTCACCGACGAGAGTTGGTTCTTCAGGCGAAAAAAAGAAGGGGGAATGTCTAAGATGAAGCTTGAATTTTCAAGAGCACAAATCTGAAGAACCAAATGACGGTTCGCGTTGAAAAGTTGATCGATAGGTCATCACCAGCGGGTAATCAATCGATCAAGTTTTCAGCGCAAATCGTTATTTGGTTCTCCAGATTTGTGCTCATGAAAGTTTGGGTTGTAGCTTCGTCATATATTCAAATCGATGATCGTTGCGGCTGGAAGAGCGACTTGGAATGTGTTTATGGTTTGACCAGCAACATGGATCCCGGCAGATGTCGAGGGCCATGGTCAACTTCTCCTTTTCCCTCACTCACCCAAGTCTGGACTGTGCGTTGAAGGCTCCGAGTGCTTCGGCGGTTTTTTAGATAAAATGGTGTTATCTGGTGATTCCAGGTTTTTCTAGGTAGTAGACACCCTGATTTATCACTAACTTTATACATATACTTCTCGCTTACCTGTAACAAAGTCTTCTCCAATTGCTTTCTAAGTGCCAGTTTAGCCGCAGCCTGTCGTTGCGCTTGAGTTTGCGGTTCATCTCTGGTATCACGATCACGCTAAATGCGAAGTAAAGGTAAATTTAGAATAACTTCTTTTTCTAGATACGAGACAGCCAAACTGATATAACGCTCCTTTTTTAAACAATTTGCATAGATAGATGCAGAATTGTCACCACATAACGAGATCAAAGTGTTACATCAGCTTGACTGTCTTAACCCCCTTTGTTCGGTACCCCGAAAAACCCATTCCGGAACGCTTGCTTACTTTAAGTGAAACGGGTTCCACCGTCGTGCAACTGATTTGTGCGGGTATAGGAGGTGCTGGAGTGATAGACACCGAGTTGCTAATCTGGCCGGACTGTACCTTCAAATTAGTATCCATTAGATTGTTGGCACCGATACCGCTACTGTTCGGTAGCTGTGGTGGTTCGTGTGGAAGTTGGTTAGTTAAGCGATGGATGGGTTGGTTAGAATGGAATTCAGAATAGTGAAACAATGGAAAAGTATATCATGTTAGTGAAATAAGCAGTGACATCTGATAGTCGTCGAAGCAAAATAGAGTGATCAAGAATGACTGGAGAAACATTACAGTCTCGGGGACTCACATTACGCTGCTTCATGTTGCAGGAGGGAGCATTCGTCGGTGTGATTGTAACCGACGGGGTTATGGTGAGATTAGATCCCGTACGGGTCAACCCCATTGGGAGGCGTTGACCAGGGGTGCTGGGCGTTAGGGTAGCTCCCCCAGGTAGAGACGGCTGCCTTGCGGGTGGTTTAGTAACGGGAGTGATGTTTATCGGAGAACCACGACTGAAATATAGAAAACACATTTAAAATTATTAATTGCAGTAAACTTCTCATAAGAGCGTAACTCACTTAATCGGAGGGGCGGCCACGACGGATTTGGAAGATTTCGAATGAGCCGGCAAGGGTAGAGCGTTCGTGGGGGTCACACTGAGCGAACCCTTCGTCAGGGCCGTGGGAATCGCCGCCAGCGGGTTGGCCATGTTCGTGTTGGTCGGCGTAACGATGATGTTCTCCTTCATCATCACCTGCTGGGACTGTTTCAGCTTCTTCAGTAGCACCAGTTTGGTTTCTTCGCTGCGAAGTTCTTCGCGGAGCTTGCGCAAGCCGCGTTCACGTTCCCAGATTTCCGCCGCGGTGAGCTCCTTGATCGGGAACACCGGAGGCATTTCGTCATCTTCCGACTCGGATAGGGCTCCGGCAGCAGCACCATTGTAGGAACGGCCGTTCACTTTCGCCGGCAGTAGCACAATGTCCGGTACTTCCGCGTAGGACTTTGGTTCGGTACGCGGACGCAGAACGCGCCTTCCCGGAACGGGAGAAGTACTTCCGGATGCCGACGGGGAAGGTGCAGCGGGAGGTGGCGGTGGCGGTGCCGGTGTTATGGTGAGACCGGAATTCTGCGTCAGCGCCCTCAAATCCCGTGCCGTGGCCGGAGTGATGGTGAGCGAGTCCCGTCCGGATCCGACGCTCAGATCCACAACGTCGACTTCCATTCGTTCCATTTCGTTTTACACAATATTCTGAAATTATCAAGATAACAAAAGGAATTTAGTAAGGAATTATTAGGATGTAAATTTAAATTTAGCGGAGTGATGGATGAAAATCACAGGATGTTCAGCTCAGCGAATAAAGTTGTTGCAGAAGAGAATTTCAGGCCAAACATTTCAATAGGTCCTATCTGCATTTGAGAGGCTCTCTTTGTTCACTTTCTCTTTCAATTATTGCAATGTAATGGTACACTTTTCAACTATTTTTGCAGTACAAATCAAAAGACGATTGTTTTGACCATCGTTCAATGCAAGGCGACAATCATAATACAAATAAACAGCTGAGATATTAACGAAAGAGAGGGAAACCAAAGAGAGCCTCTCTTCTGCAGATTGGACCTTTAGACATGTTTGGCCTGATTTGAAATAATGTCATTTGGTATAAGGACGTTTGGCATAAAGGACATTTGACATAAAGGACATTTGGCATAAAGAACGTTTGGCATAAATTGATTTCAGTAAAAATTAACTACACTCCCGATCAAAAGTTTGGGGCCACCCCCTCAAAAACATGTCATTTTTTTAGGCCCATAACTTCACCAATTTGCGTCCGATTTCAAAACCGTAGGTCTCATTCAAAAGATAATAAGTCAAAGAAACTTTGAACATGATTTAAAAAAAACTTTTTCAAAAAATGTTGTGTGCAAACTTAACCCAAAGTTGCCAAATTTTCTAAAAAATGAATATAAACTTACGGCAGTGTCGCTGGAAATTGGGTCGACCAAATTTTAAGATGAGAGCGGTAATATAACCCATTGTCTATTAGTTTTCAACTGCTTTTTACAGAACTTAGCTAAAAATTCTTGAAAAAAAGTTATTAAGTAAATTAATCCTTGATGTCATCGGCCAAAAGTTTGGGGTCACTATTGTAAAACATGGAAAAGTGATTTGTTGATATCTTTGTCATCTTTCATTAAATTTCAATTCTTCTTGGCTTATTTGAAACAGAATGTATGATACTTACTGCATAGACATTGAAATTTACATACTAAAACTTAACGTAAAGTTGCCCCATTTTTTGAAGTGTGGTGAAATGTGTTAACTTTACATAACATTTTTATATACAAAAAAATCGTTAAATACGTTAAGTTAAAGACATCAAACGTAAATTTAGTTAATTATCTTTGAAATGAGCCAAAAAAAATTAAAATTAAACTATAGATGACGAAGATATTACCAAATCACTTTTCCATGTTTTACGAAAGTGACCCCAAACTTTTGGCTGATACATCATATGTATTGAGGGGTGACCCCAAACTTTTGGTCGATGACATGAAAAGTTAACTTTTTTTCTAGATTTTTAAGCTAAGTTCTGTAAAAAGCAGTTGAAAGCTACACTCTGAAAAGTTTTCACGTCCAATCTACATGAAAAATCACGTGGACGCCATCTTGCACTCACTTTGCCTTTCTTACATGATTCATGTGACTCTTACGTAGAGCCACGTCAGAGTCACCTCGATTTCAGGTACCAGTTACATGATTATCATGTGTGAAAAATTGAGTGACTGCAGAAAGCTAGTACACAACATGGCGGTCGTCATTGTTTACCCACTAGTTTTGCTCGTTTTGCTACTCGTTGATTTGATTTCCTCGGTAAAAATCGAAATTAAAAGGTATGTATTAGATAATAAATCATACACACAATTCAAAAATTAATATTTTGAAAAATATTCTTCTTATCAACTGGTATTTGTTTTTAGAAATAAAGTGAAACCATCGGACATACCTAGGGTAGGACGGGGCAAGATGGCCAACCGGGGCAAGATGAGCACCCCTCCGTTTTACTACTTTTATGATGAATTTTGTCCAAACAACATCATAATCCGTTAGAATAAAGTTCATCCTGTTTGTAAACCTGATAAAAGGTATTTCATAATGAACAAATTGAAAAATATTATGAGTTCGGTTGGAAATCGAAAAACTTTTTTAAGAAAAATATTTTTTGCTAATTTTGGGTTGTTTACAACATTGATCGGAAGTGACGTATATAATAGCACATCATTGAACGCACACAGCGCACTACACCCGGTACTGAAAAAAAGTGTCGCTAGTCGAAAAGTGTCGCTAGTCAAAACGTCGCTATTCGGTTTGGTGCTGGCGCCATAATATCGTCAAATTAGTCAATAGCATGGATTTTTAGCATTTTCTTATAAGAAATCATCAAAATAAAATAAGGTTTTTACGTCAGAATCAAATTTTTACCATAATTCTGGTTATCAGCCAATATTACTAGCACACTTCAAAGCATTTTAAGTTATATTAGAAAATATTTTTTAACAACAAACATTACAATTTATTCAATTTTAGTTATTTCTCTATATTGGGGTAAGTTGAGTACCTCTGATGAGAGTATAGAAAATATTTTGAAATTACTGTAATCCACTCAATAGTGCCAAACATACACACTAAGAATGAATCGCAGAATTCGGTGAAAGAATTCACCGAATCTAAACTGTAAAATATATTTTTACAGATCTTTCGGGGAAATTCAATGTTTTCCTATCCAGCTGTCAAAATTTTACAGAAATGCGGTGAAAATAAACAAATTACCAAATTCTATGAAATCTTTACATTGCGGTTCGGTGAACATCAAAGTTTTCACCGAAATTCTGTAAAACCATTAACCGGTCTATTACCAACGCGGGTTGTCAAAACAAAATTGATGGGTTTTCATTGTTATTCCATGAAGCTGCGGGCAAGGGTTGTCATCGGAAAATTATCAGAATAGTACAATATTGAAGAAGTTTTGGATGATTTTCAACATAAGGACGATGAGCTGGTTGGTATTTTCCGTAAGTACTAATTACACTTTAATAATATTTATTTTTTGCAGTCCATTATCTGCTGTTTCTGCTGGGTTGAAGTGCCCGGGATCTTGGCTTGGATACGTCATAACGTTTCGTCGTAAGATCCTCTGAAAACAACTCTTCGTCCAATTATTGTGTCTTCGATCATTGAAATTAAATTATTTACGATTTAATAAAATTAAATTAATTACGATTTAATAAAATAAGATACTCAGAATAATTGGTGAACCGCAATTATCCTAAAAAAATCACCGTAAATATGTAGAAAATTTACTGAAAGTTCTGTGAAACCTGCAAAGATAAACAAAAAATACACAAAAAATCTGTGAAAAAAATCACCGTATTATTCGGTGAATTTGACAGATGAGCATTTGCAATCTTTACAGATCGTTCGGTGAATCAAAAAACCACCGAACAGTTCACCGAAAGTTCTGCTGTTGAGATTTCGGTGAAATTTCACAGAATTCTGTGATTTATTCTTAGTGTGTAGGTTTTCGTAACCTCTGTAAATATTTGGTTGCGTCAATTTCTAAAAATAAGCCACTTAATAATCGTTCATTGTTTTTCGGGTCATTTCGTATAAAGTATTATAAAACTGCATTTTTTTAATAATCGACAAAGAAACTGATAATTTGGGAACGTGGTACCATAGCTATAAACAAGATTTGTTATATCAACCACTGTATGGCCAATTTTTAGTTAAAATATTGAGTTTTTAATAAAGTGCTCTTCTTGCCCCGTAGGGGTGCTCGTCTTGCCCCGCAGCATGTTCGAACTGACCATAAAACATCTTTTTTGTATACTCAAATAAATCATACTTTTTGTGAATTTTAACCCTGCCATGTTTATGGGTGGTAGAAAACATGATATAGAAAAGAGCCACTGAGAGGTACCTTGAAAAATTGTGTTCACTTTCAATAAACTCAACGTGATCCTTAGGGTGTTCATCTTGCCCCGCCCTACCCTACTTGGAGCACAAACTCAGTCGACGCTTGGAGCTGAAGCATGAACGATGTCAACAAAGGAATCAGTAAATTATTTGTTTTACCGATTTTTGCAGTTCTTACGTATAATATAATATAATGTATTACATAATTGAAGGATAGCAAAAATAATGTGGTTTTTTTTCTAGATTGTTTGAAAGAAATCAGCAAAAACATTCAAACAAGGCACCGTACCATCGCCGTAAAGCTCACATGAAAATCATGTAACCGTGAGTTCCTCATTTGTGAGTGCCGCCACATGCTAGTCAGGTCATTGTTACATGAAAAGTTAGGTGGACGAAAACTACCAATGTTTTCATGTAACTTGGACGTGAAAACTTTTCAGAGTGTAATAGAAAATGGGTCATATTACCGCTCTCATCTTAAAATTTGGTCGACCCAATTTCCAGCTACCTGCCGTAAGTTTATATTCATTTTTTGAAAATTTGGCAACTTTGGATTAAGTTTACATACAAATTTTTTTGAAAAAAATTCTTTTTAATCATGTTCAAAAGTTTCTTTGACTTATTATCTTTTGAATGAAACCTACACACTAAATATAAAGTACCGTATTCAGCTGTTCTATTTTCGGTAAAAGTTCAGATTCAGGCCTCAAGTCGACAGAAACATGTTTGTTTACAATATGTTGATGCGGCCTTTTCAATTGTTGGTCTTGACTTTGTATATGGTATGTGGGGGCAAGATGGATCAATGCCGTTTTCTACTGCAATATATATTTTTTTAATATTTCAATTATTTTGTCAGACAAACAACGTGGATCAAGACAAAAAAAAATAATGTATTTATTTCAAATTTCTACGCTTCTTGCACAGTAAAAAAATGTTTTTGCGCTATATATTCCATATTATTATTATTATTATTATAATCAAATTATTATTATAATCAAATCTTTCAACAGCTAAATATGATATGGTGATTTTTCAAAAGTAATGTTTTTTTTTTTGCTACACTCCAAAAATTCTTCACGTCCGAATTACCTGAAAACACATCCGGACCAACAATTGAAAAGGCCGCAACAACATTGCGTAAACAAACACGTTTCTGTCGATTTAGGGCCTTCTGGGATCCACCCACGCATCTCACAACCATTAACAGAAAGCTTGATGTTTGCGCTTTCTGTTAGTGGTGGTGAGGTGTGTGGGTGGAGTCCAAAAGGCCTCAAGTCGACAGAAACATGTTTGTTTACAAAATGTTGATGCGGCCTTTTCAATTGTTGGTCCGGATATGTAGTTTTCGTCCATCCTACTTTTCATGTAAGAATTACATGATTCGACGGTAAGGGAATTCACAAGTGAGTGATTTGTGGTTACCTGAAATTCATGTAACAATTACATGATTTGAGCAGTAGCTTTGTTCTGTTTTTTTATTCAATTTATAATATTCCAAAAGTAAAATAACATATACTACAAACAATGAGACTTTCATTTGATTTTATTTTTATTGAAAATGAAATAATAAATTTTGCGAAACCCAGCAAATACGGCAAATAGTTCCAGCACTTCTAAGTCTAGCCTTGCTAGGCACAACTGCAGTCCAGATCAGGTTTATTCCTGCAAATACGCAACACATTGGTAGTAGATATCTCACGAAACGTCTAAAATCCAGCTAAGCATGCTAATTGCTCGCCTAAAAGCTTTAAAACTTGCCTATTTACTTAACGAAACTTGTAAATTGTGATTACGAGATGAGTTAAACAAACCGACGCCATGTTGGCCACTCACAATGCGAAAGCAGTCATTCATTTTTGCATACCTGATAAATCAGGTCACTGCTACATGAAACATACGTGAATTTGGCGTGACCTCAGGTGAGTTTCACATGAATCATGTGAATGCAGCCTAAAGAGTGAAAACGCAAGTCTACGTGATTGTTCACGTCAATTGGACGTGAAGACTTTTTAGACTGTAGGTTTCTAGCTGCCAGGGAATGAAATTATCAGCAAATTGAGACGAAAATTGGCGTTTTCCGAGCAACCGAACAATTCAACGATTCTTTTTCCAGCGAGAAATGTTTATCGGTCGCTGCTGTTGTCCACGACCAAAGATAGCCGAGAACTGAAAATCGCTCTCGCCATTTTCGCTATCCAACTTTATCGCCTTGTTAATTATCGCGATAATTATCAGAATGCAAATAACAAAAATTGTGGCACCAACGGGATTCGAACCAAGACCTTCCACAAAAATGTGTCTTGGCGCGCACCATAACCATTCGACCACACAAGCTGCTCGAGAGGAAGAAGAAATTTGATGCACAAAAGCTACCTTCAGTGACGACGGCGAAACGGAAAGGCGAACAAAGAGCAGAAAGCAAACCAGTCGACTTTTCATTGCTGGTGATAATCCATTTTCGGCGCTGCGGGACGAGCGAGAACGCATTCTCGGGAGAAAACCGGGTCTGAATTTATCGCACGTCTTTTTTCGCTGATAATGCGTGCGAGAGAGTTTTCTATGATCGCGATCGTGATCGATAATTTCATTCCCTGCTAGCTGCACTCTGAATAGAGTTGAAACCTCTACACTAGACCTGAAGATAGGAAAGAGTACACTGAACGGCGGCTTGCGGTGAAAATTACTATTCTGAGGGTCAATTTAAATACACAACGCCACTAAATTTGTGCAGACTGAGTTTCGTTTCAATTCAACAGAATTATGTTTTCAATTTTAGCATGGACTCGATTTTCAATTAAAAAAAAGTTTCTGTTGGCAACCGGATTCGAACCAAGAACCTTGACATCACCAGGCTCGCACGCTACCACTCGGCTATCGAACCGGTTGATGTGAGAAGAAACAAAACGCACACAAGAAGCGTTGGTGGGTCGATGATCATGTTTTGCCATGGTAAATTTAAAAACATTGTTGTGCTTGTCATTACTGCAAGGCTGCTTTCAGTGTAGTAGGATGTTGGGGTCAATATGACCCACAGGCGCGCTGAACGTGCACTACGCCATCGGGATGCGAAAACTCTAGCATCTTAGCTATACAGGTATGTTCCGTTTTTATCAACACGGTCCGCGATTTTCAGTTGACAAAAACGGAATAGTGATAAAAACGGAATATTTTTTTTTGACAATATATTTTGCAACATTTTGATATAAATTGGAAGATTTACTGTGGAACACATTCCAAAAGAAAAAAAATTGCAGTTTATTATGAAATTTAATTGTTTTTGATATCTTTTAACACAGTTGGTAGCACAGTTCAAATTACTGTTTTCTGACTGTGACGTCGACAAGAGGTTTTTAGGTTTTTACCACATTTGTGACCACAGTTTTGGAAATTTATTTTCGTTGAACGCAAGAATGGCACATATTACAGTTTTAGTATTCGGATTTACGTTTTAAAATATGACATACTTCCAGGAATGATTAATCTTCAAGAACGTAATTTCGATATCCTAACAAAAAAGGATGTGTTTACTTCCTTTCGTAACGCATTTCTCCACGATTTTCTTCTTAAAAGATTCCTAAGTAAGTTTCAATTAGGATAGTACTTGATACCCGATGGGCTACAACACGTAGCGGTGGGTCTCGCCTCCACTGGTCTCGGTTCTGAGCCAATCGCTTCCAGTCACCCTCAACGTTCAGAGCCCTTAAGTCCTCCTCAACTGCAAAAAGCCACCGTGTGCGCGGCCTACCACGAAGCCGACGACCCCTACCTGGATCTCCGCTGAATATAGTTTTAGCTTGTCGTTCCTCCGGCATACGAGTTACGTGCCCAGCCCACCGCAGCCTGCCATGTTTTATTCGCTTCACTAGGAAATCTTCAGGAATTTTGCAAAGCAATCGTTTGTCTTTTTTTCGAGAATATTGGATTCTCCAAGAATTTTCTCCACTATTCTTGTAGATTACCTTATACCATGTCGCTTGTTTATCTTTTGGAATTCGATAGGGGGTCGTCCATAAACGACGAAGCATTTTTTAGACGATTCTTTGAATCATTTTTAGAGAAAAGAGGTTCTGCCTCTTATGATATCATCAGAAATTTCTTCTCGGATCAACCTAGATCTTTTTAAATTTGTCCTGGAGTTTCTTTGGGGATCCCTTCAAATATTCCACCAAGAATTAGAATTTATTATTAACCATACTTATGAATTATGTTGAAAGCAGCTCGCTGACGTTGTGTACAGTTTGGGCACAGAACAGATGTGTATCTTCGAACAAATTTGAAGTTTCGAGGTGGAAATCGGGAAATTGTCAGTTGGAGAACTAGATTGGAATGAATTTCCATGGGGAAATAAAAAATCATCAAAGCGTGCTACGTGGTCTCCCTATGCTCGCTGTAGGCAGTCTAGTAATCTTCCAGGAATTCTTTCCTAAAATCCTCCAGAAGTTTCTTCAGAGATGATGTTCTGTATAGAAATCTCCGGGGAGTCATTCCTGAGGATCATCCAGAAGTTCCTTGTGGAAATCCTTGAGAAATTCCTTCTAGGAATCCTGTATAAGTTCTTTCAAGAAATCATCCAATTGTTCCTCGAGGGATACTTTCAGAATTAATGAGATTTCTGTAGGATTTTTTGGGAATCTTTTGTTTCTTCTTGGAACCCTTCAGGAGTTGCTGGAGAAATCTCCAGATCGTTTTCCAAGATTCTCGACTCCTCCTTCTTTGAGAAACTTATTTCTGCAAGATTTAACTCCTATTTCGCCTAAATGAACTTCTGAATTATTTTCTGACGATTTCTCAGAAGAAATCCATTAAGGAATCTGGAGGAATACAAGAATCGCTAGTAGTAATCACTGAAGAAAATCAAGATTGCATTTTTGGAACAAACGAGAGATGAAATCTTGGATAAAATTCTAGAGGAATCTCCTGTTAGGCTAGTGAATATAGCTGTTTCGGTCTGGACAATTTCGACAGTCTATCAAGGATGACAAGAATCTTCTGTTTCAAGAAAACGTGTAAAAAATCACGTGAAATTTTGTTCACTTAACCCTCTCCTTCCCATGGTTGCTCTAGAGCACCACAAGTTTGAAGGTGATATATTCAAAGGATATGATGTCATTCATACAAACTATACCTCAAACAACTTTGTTTTTACGTTATTTACAATATCCAAACAAAAAAAATACGAAGGATAATCTTGTAACTTGAAAATGGTAAAAAACTTATAATAAATTGAATGTTTTTCTGAAAATAATTCAATGTCGATTTCAACAATTTAGAAACTATGGTTTTTTCTCTTAAAAGATTTTGACAAAAATACTTTTATAACAATATGAGTGTATCCAATGCACATCAAGAATAAAACTAAAAAATCAACGCTTACTTTGGTCATAAACTTCACTTAATTAATGGTGCATCAGAGCACCACTGGGCAGATGACAACAAAAAAGTTTGACGGTCATTGCGTCATCACTCTTCCCGGATAAAAAATTACCATTCTTTACATGGTAAATATTATTAACAAATGACTGGTTTTATTGTTCACAATAAAACACATAGTAGATATATTGTTACTTTTTACAATAGAAATCAAGCCCATATAGTTCGTACAATAAGTGAACATTAGCTTTATTAGTGACTGATTGATTCGATTGTTTTTCAATAGTTCTATAATAATTTAAAGTTACTATCAGTAAAAATTAATTTAAGTTGTTTTTAAATAGTTGCAAAAGTGCCTGCAAAGTTCTCATGGACTTTTTATTAAAAAAGAGTTTATTTCTTAATTACACTTAAAAACAATTTGTAACAAATGAATAACAATAAGTATTATTGTTGCTTGGATCATGTTTGTATAATCAAATACAAAATCACTTGACACATTTTTTTAAGTTTTCGTTTTAAATTTGAATACAGTAGATGTTTCGGTTATCGAATGTTATTCGCTAAAACTGACAGACGTCAAGCCGTGTTGGCAGAGGAAGCTCTCAATGAATAATTGAGGAAGTACTTATAGAAAACTAGCTGAAAAGCAGGTTTAGCCAAGTGAGGATGTTAAGACAAGAAAAAGATGAACAATGATTTTTCTAATGTTTTCCAATAAATTAAAGGAATCTAGTAAATAGTAAACTGCCATTGATAACAATACAAATACAATTAGTTTAATGGGGTCAATTGAACCGATGTTAAAATAAACATGCAATAATATTTGTTGTTATGTAAACAGATTTCGCCTTTGAAAAACCAAAGAATTCATATTTCTCGGTAACATTTTTCTCCAGCATTTACAGATACTAATGGCCACATGAATTGTGAACGATTTATGGTATGGATCATACGACCTGAGGTCTGACTTGTGATATTTGGCAGTTATTTGAAAAGATTGAAGATAGATCTTATCAACAGCTGCCAAGCAATACATACCAGACATACATCAGAGTATTTGATTCTTATCATAAAATGTGCATATCATTCTGGAGGACGTTAGTGCTCGGAAATGCTGGATATAAATGTTAGCGGGAAATATAAATTCTATGGATTTTCAAAAGCGAAAACTGCTTACAAATAACAACAAATATTATTGTATTTTTATTGTAACAACGATTCATTTGACGCCATTCAATTAATTGTATTTGTATTGTAAGAACAATCAAAAAACATTAAGATATATTGTTATCTTTTGAAAATTGCCCTAAAAATGTCTCATAAAAACACAATACATTCTATTGTTTTTCGCGAAAAAGTGTATGAAAATTTTCTCAAAATTTTATGGTTAAGATACATAACGACCACCATTTTTTATTGTAAAAGTGCCATTTACCATTCGCCGAATGGTATAGAACAATAGGGGTGATGGTGAGTGTGTTGTGTAAATTACAATATGTTTAATGGTGAATATTTTTCGAAAAAATGGTGTTGTAACAATAAAATTTATCGTATTTTTATGATACTTTTTATCAGGGTTGTTCTGTGTTCACCCCAGGCAGACCGCGTACGAAAGTGTTGTTTACCATCTAATTGAAATTTTGTCGTGAGTAACGAAAGGCAATTTTCGTGAAAAATGAGCAGCAGTGAAAGTGAATTCTTTGGTTTTTCGGAAGACGAATGCGAGTGTGTAGTTCCGTCATTGGAAAACACCCGGAACGATGAAGTTTCGAGGTACTTCCGAGCTTTTGCAGATGCGCCGGAGCTTGATCCAGGTTAGAAATATTTGCGTTTTTGAACTGAGGCTACAAATGTGTATCAATTTCCTTCATTAATTGCTTATTTCTCTCCTAATTAATTGTAGATAGTGACACTGAAAATGTCCTTGCGATTTGCATAGAAGGGGATGAGTCCGAAGTGGATTTTCTCAGCGGATCAGAAGACGAAGAACGAGAAAACTCTTCCGTGAAGCCGATCGATCCTTCTCGGTTTTATGGGAGATCTGACACTGAACATCAGGACGAAATCATTCTACCCGATTCTACTCCTTCCGTTTCTTCAAAACCCAAAGCGAAAAAGATTAATAAATCAACTGCCAAGAAAACAAAGAAGAGCCGGATGACAACACGGGCTACAGCTGCAAAGCAAAAACGCCACAAACCTCGATGGCAACCACTTGCAAACGATGTACAAATGCGAGAAGTTCCACCATGTGGTTTGACACTCTCTGTTCCTTCGGTAAAAACATGGACTCCATACCAATATTTCAGATCATTGTTCGACGACGAAATCATTGAAAACATAACCAAACAAACAAATTTGTATTCGGCAGAGAAGCTTGGCGAATCGATCGAAGTTAGTAAAAATGAAATCGAGCAGTTCTTGGGTATGCTGATTCTAATGGGCATACATAAAGTACCCAACTATAGGATGAACTGGGGAACTGCTACCAGATACGCACCGATTGCAGACGTCATGACAAGGAACAGCTTTGAACAAATAAAACGCATGCTGCATTTCGCCGACAATTCTAGAATGAAGCAACGAAATGAACCAGGATATGACAAACTGTTCAAAGTGCGGCCATTCGTAACTGCAATTCGCCAAAATTTCCTTCGCATAGAACCGCTTCCCGAGCAATCAATCGACGAGATAATGATCCCATCTAAGGCGCGCTCGCCTCTTCGTCAGTACAACAAGAACAAGCCTCATCGGTTCGGGATCAATGTCAAGGGACGTGCAGGAAAAGATGGAATACTTCACGATTTCGATATCTACACAGGAAAATCAGACGAACAACCTAGTGGAGATTGGGGCATCAGTGGCGATGTGGTTCTAAAGCTTGTTGCAACCCTACCTGAACACAAGCAAGTACGAATTTTTGGTGACAACTGGTTCTCATCTTACAGTCTGGCAATGGAACTGAAAAATCGCGGATTCCAGTACACCGGGACCATTCGTCCAGGAAGGATTTGCAACGCAAACTTCATAGCAGACAAAGAACTGATGGCGAAAGGACGCGGATCATATGATGCCTATATTTCGAGTGATAATATCATAATCGTTACATGGATTGACAATAAAGCGATTCATCTTATATCAACGTACAACGGAGTCATGCCTTTGGACATTGTCAACCGTTGGTCAACTGCACAGAAGAAGTTCATCTCCGTGGATAGACCGATGATTGTACGCGATTACAATCAGAACATGGGCGGGATCGACCTCAACGACTTTTTGGTGGCGCTCTACCGAACGAGTATTGGAACCAAAAAGTACTATATGAGGATTTTCATGCATTTTTGGATGCTGCCATAGCCAACGGCTGCTGGTTGCTATATCGCAGGCATACAGAACAACGAGGTGATACAAATCACATGAGCCTACTCGATTTTCGTATTGCTGTGGCTGACTACCTCATACTCTGCGGGAAAGCAGTAGTTAAACGTAGAAGACCGACTACAAAATTGTGCGTACACGAAAGAAACATCGGGTAACAAGAAAAGTTGTTCCGGCGGAGGCCAGATTTGACAATCTTGCTCATTGGCCGGTAGTGCTAAACCAACGAGTACGCTGCTTCCATTGCGATGAACGCAATCATTTTACAAGCTTCGGATGTTCGAAATGCGATGTTCCATTATGTGTTCTACAAGATCAAAACTGTTTTGTTCAGTTTCATAACGCAGATTGAGAACTAATTCGGCGGTTTGAAAAACTTGTTATTTTGTTTTCATTTACAGTGCTCTATAACTACCCAAGTAACCACTAAGCACTGGCGTAAGCGGTCTAAAGGTCATCCAGCAGCTTTTTCGTGTCAATAGGCTCAGTAGGAAATTTTCAAATGCTCTCAGGCATTATAAATAGTAAGCACTGAAATAAGCCGTATATTAGTATATGACGCTATGCTATAGTGCTTGTAAACCCAGTGTCTATCAGCCGAATAAGAAGCCTGACAGTGCTGTTAAAAGGCTTGGCGTGCATGACGTTTATATCAATCAAAGCTGATTTCAAGCAAAACAAAACTGAACCGAAGCAAGACAATAAAATCTCCTCGGAAATTTCGTACAATCGATAGGGCGGCGGAAGCTTGTCGCCGGACACTTCAAGCATTAAATTGAAACAGAATTGCATCGGATGTTTACCTGTGGAGTTGCAATCGTTTTTCCTACATACGAACACTAAAACTAATCGATGGGCCCCATTTTGATTCCTCTTGTTACGGAACCTCGTCAACCTCCCAAACTTCCCTAGCTGCATCTCCTCCAGATCTCTCTCCACCCTCCATAAAACCATTTTATACCTACATTTCCAATGCGGCCACATTGTGCCCGATTTCAGATCCGAACATCGGATCATCCGGAACATTCGGATCGGAACATCAATGCTGTCCCAACTTATTGCCTTCTTTTCCTTAAATACGGTGCTGAGCGAACCGATCTCTTGGTGCATCGATGGAGCAGATGGGAAACGTGACGACATCCACTTAAGACCAACAACCCCGAGGACATCAGATCGAATCTGGATCAGGCCGTAAAAATCGAAGAAAAGTAGAATTCGATGGAAAACATCCGGAGAAAAAAATAAAGAAAGTAAATAACTTTCTTTTTCTTCTTTACCCATTTTTGACAACTCTTTCACCAGAGACTCGGTACGCAGATTGAAGCTGGCCGTATATCAGCCGAATATTTCGCCAAAATTGGCTTTTAAGCAGATCTATTATAGGATGTAGTTCTAATGAGCTCTGTTAACATTGCTCTTCATGTGGATATAGAACCAACTTGGTGCCAATTTTTACGGCTTAGTGGTTACTTGGGTATTATTGTATTATTGTTTTATGATCTGATTCGGAAATGTTGGATTAAATAAATCTTTTTAAATAACACCATAATAACCTGTTGTGCCACCACTCGCATACGAATAGAAAACCCGGGAAACTCAGTAAAAATGAGACTGTTATGCGAGTGTGCAGTATTTCTCTTCGAACTACAAAAATATAATAGAAAAAGATATAGAACAAAATGCTTACTACTCTCTTCGTTAAAATTCGCGAAAAAAAACAATCAACCTAAAACCTTGTATAACAATAATTAAATTCAAATGCATTGAGAAGATTAATATTTGTGCAATGTATACATATAGTTCACAAATTTGTTTTTAGATAGCTTTTCTTATTAAAAAAAATAAAAAATAAAAACAAGAAAAAAGTCACTCATATGCCCAATGGTGCTCTAGAGCACCACTTTATTTTCGATCAAATTGAACTGCATGCTATAATTTAGCATAAAATATGACTGTTTTGTTCCACCATTTTTGTTACATAGTGAATTATTTATTTATTTTGGTCAAAAAAAGTCGTGGGAAGGAAAGGGTTAAAAAAGTCTTGTTTAAAAGATTGTAGTGTAAAAATTCAGGCAAAGAAAGCCCTAAACTGTAGTTCTTGAAGAACACTTGAAGTGACAGGCCAAGTTAAAGTTGGTACGTAGAGCCGAAAAGAAGAATAATAATAATAAGACGAAGAAAGGAGAAGAAGGATCTTCAGAAGGAAGTTCTTGGAAGAATACCCAGATGGACATTCTGGAGCAATCCCTGGAAGGGACATCAATTGTGCCCTAACACAATAGGCTAATGAAATGAAAAAAGTCCGATTATCCATGGTGTTTTTTTTTCTATTGCCGGATAATCAAATCCGTTCTTTGATGATTTTATATGAACATCTTATCTATTATTGCTCTATCATGATTAGCATCTTGTGTTACACTTGGAAAATGATTGAGCCATTTTACAAAACGACAAAATTGTTGATGATGATATTGATATTCACGTATTACCTCCTGCCACCTGCTGCCAGAATTTGATTAATTAAATTGGCTCGGTTTAATTTTTCTATTGGACTATTGGTTTAATTTTTCTCATTTTAAAATAAGAAGCAAAATTATGCTTGAGAGAAAGCATGAATTAACATTATTTATAGCTGAATGTGTTGAAAGCTACTGTGGCGTATACATACGTCTTCTATGTCATTGTTGGTAGTTGTTTCAAATTCATTAACGGATGCATTGCTTCAAGATTAATGTTAAGTTATAACTCGTGTTCGAAGGAATAAATTTGACAAAAAATTAGTGTTGACAAAAACGGAATGAAATGTTGACGAAATCGGATAGTGACAAAAACGGATAGTGATAAAAACGGAACATACCTGTAACTAGTTTTAGGAAGAATGACGTCTGAATCAAAAGAGACAAATTTAGGGTCTTTTATACTATTCATGGGCTACATAATTGTAATTTATATCAACGAAAATCTGTCAGTTACATTAACTTTTAATTAAGTCAAGTAAGTCAACATACCTTAGTTAGTTTGGAAATTACATTTAGTTTAAAATCTAGAAAACCGACTGAACATGAATAATAAATCGATTACAAATTGCATTACACACACAGTCCCCCATCTCCATCAACTAGAGACGAACTGATGCTACTGCTGGTGCTGTTATTGCTCCGCGAAACGCACCGAACGCACTCGCGAAAGTACATGAAAGGGCCGATCTGCCTTCCCATCAAGTACTTTTCTCCCATCATCTTCCGATCCCACCACCGCGAATCAGTATCACTCGTTCCACCTTACCCCCCTACCGGTGCTCATGCACCCACAACAGCGAACACTCTTTTACCACTCTGTGAAACAATCCACCCAACAATAGCTAGATAGAGCGCTCCGCCACCGCACCGCGCGATGAGCCGAAAAATAATACACCCCGCGCGTCGAGCATAGGTAGATAAGTAGGAGGAAGAAAATCCCATTCATTACCTTATGTAGAGAGGAAGTCTGCGGCGATAATAATGCAAGGGCGACGATGCAGATCCACTTTTTCAAACGTCCATTTTCGGATATTGCCACTCGGGAAATCCGACGAAAACTATCGCAATCGATGCCGCGCACTTTCGTCTGCCCGGTTTGGATATTTTCCAGTAGAATTTGCACCTTTTTGTTGGGGAAAATTTAACGCAAAAACACTACACAACGGAGGCGCTTGTTTTCTTTTCTCGCGACGACGACGACGACGACCGAACGAAGACGGCGGACGACAGACGACGTTTTGATTCGACGTTTCAGGAACAAGGTATATAAATCTGGCAGGTCAGCAAACGTCTGAAATGAAAAGGCCTTTGATTTGACGTCATGAATTTACACTGGAAAAAATGCATAATCGAAACACGAAAACAAAAACCGGCACGTATTTTAAGCTTAGTACTCAGATCGCAAGAAATGAGGTCAAGGAAAAAAGTGCATTTTTACCAAAGTAATTTTGACAGTCGATCTTGAGAGAGAAAAAAGAAAAAAAAATCGACGAAACTCTTTGTTTACCAATCTGACTGGAATGGAACCGGAACAATCGGCAAGAACAAGCGAACTCCCCTCCCAGGAGCAGGCATGAATCAACTGATCTGGACCACAGCAAACTGGAAGATTGACCAGCAATTCGAAGCGCTCCAGCTCTATTTGACCGGTGATATTCTGAGCGGGCCAACTGGCTGTTTGCTGCAACCAGACACGATTTGTTTTAGAAAATATCCGGCTGGAAAAATGTGATTTCGAATTCGAAAAGGAATTGCTTCGGGTATTCGGAAAATCCACCGGAGCCTCCTCCAGGGATTCCTCCAGGAATTCCGTAGAGGATTCTTCCCAGAAATTCCTTCGGTGATTCCTCCAGCAATTTGTGCAGATATAACTCCAGGAATTCCTCCGGGGATTCATCCTTAAAATCCTTCTAAACTTCCTCCAGGGCTTCTTCCGGGAATTCCTCCGACGATTCTTTCAGAAATTCATCTGAAGACTCCTTCAGAAATTCCTCCAGGAATTTCATCGGTGATTCCTCCAGGAATTCCCCGGGGATTCATCCATGAAATCCTTCTAAGATTCCTCCTGGGATTCTTCCGGGGATTCCTTCAGGAATTTCTCCAAGGATTCCTTCGGAGATTCCTCCAGGAATTCTTTCGGAGATTCATCTGTGAATTCCTTCGGAGATTCATCCGTGAATTTCTTCGGAGATTCCTTCAGGAATTCCATCGGAGATTCCTCCGAGGTTTCTTCCAGAGATTCATCCATGGAAGCCTTCTAGGATTCCTCCAGGACTTTTTCCAGGGATTCCTTCAGAAATTGCTCCGGGGATGCCTTCAGAAATTTGTCCAGGGATCCCTTCAGAGATTCCTCCGAAAATTGCATCGAAGATTCTTCCGGGAATTCCACCGGAGATTCCTCCGGGGTTTCCTCCAGGAGTTCCTCCAGGAATTCCTCCGGGGATTTCTCTAGGAATTCCTCCGGGGATTTCTCTAGGAATTCCTCCGGGGATTCCTCCAGGAATTCCTCCGGGGATTCCTCCAGGAATTCCTCCGGGGATTCCTCCAGAAATTCCTCCGGGGATTCCTCCAGGAATTCCTCCGGGGATTCCTCCAGGAATTCCTCCGGGGATTCCTCCAGAGATTCTTCCAAGAATTCCTCCAAGTATTCCTCCAGGGATTTTTCCAGGATTTCCTTTAGAGATTTCTCTAGGAATTCTTCTAGGGATTTCTCCAGGAATTTCTCTAGGGATTTCTCCAGGAATTCTTCTAGAGATTACTCCAGGAATTCCTCTACGGATTTCTCCAGGAATTCCTCTAGAGATTTCTCCAGGAATTTCTTTTGGGATTTCTCCAGGAATTCCTCTAGGGATTTCTTCAGGAATTCCTCTAGAGATTTCTCCAGGAATTCCTGAAGAAATCTCTCATGGAATTCCTCGAGGAAGTCTTCCAGAAATTCCTTCCGGAATTTCTCCAGGGAATCCTCCCTTAATTCTTCCAGGGATTTGTCAAGGAATTCCTCTAGGGATTCTTCAAGAGATTTCTCCAGGTATTCCATAAGAAATCCCTCATGGGATTCTTTCAGGAAGTCCTCAAGGGATTCCTCCCGGAATTCCTCCAGGGATTCCTCCCTCAATTCCTCCAGGGATTCCTTAGGAATTTCTCCGGGGATTCTCAAGGGAATACCTCCAAGGATTTTTCCAGAATAATTCCTCCAGAGATTCCTTAAAGAATCCTTAATGGGATTCTCTCGGGAAGTTTTCCAGGGAATTCTCCAGAAATTCATCAAGGGAATCATCTATCAATTCCTTCAGGAATTTATTCTGGTATTTCTCTTGGGATTCCTCAGGGCTGGATCTAAGGGGGCCGGGCCCCACATCCAGGCCTCCACATCCGCTCTGGCCCCGGACCCCCACAATCCTTAATCCTGGCCTGAATTCTACCAAGACTTCTGTCTGATATTCCTCCATGATTTCTGCGTGGAATTTTTCCATCCTGGCATTCCAAACTATTTGTAAAATTCACCGATGGAAATCCTTGAAGAAATTTCTGAAGAAATCCCAAAAGGAGTACCTAAAGAAATCCAGAAAGAAATTTCTTTAAAACGCCAGAAGCAATTTCTGGAGAAATCCCAGAAGCGATTTCTGCAGAAATCCCAAAAGGAATTCCAGAAAACATCCTGGAAGAGATTTCTGGAAGAATCCCCGAAGGAATTTCTGGAACAATCCCCGCAGGAATTCCTGGAGAATTCGCAGAAGGAATTTCTGGAGGATTCCCAGAAGAAATTACTTGAGATACTTCCGATGGAATTCCCTGAACAACGGAAGAATTATTTGAGGCGTCTCCAAAGAAATTCGGTGAGAAATCCCGAAAGGAATTCCTGGAGGAATACCCGAAGGAATTCCTGGACGAATCTCTGAAGAAATTGGATTTTGAGAAATTCGTTGAGAAATCCCTAAAGGAATTCCTGGGGGAATACTCGAAGAAATTCCTGGAGGAGTCTCCGGAGGAATTCCTGGATGAAACCCCGGAGGAATCTTCGATGGAATTCCCGGAAGAATCTCCGGTGCAATTTTCGGAGGAATCTCCGAAGGGATCCTGGAAGAATTTCTGAAGGCATCCCCGGAAGAATTTCTGAAGGAATCCCCGGAAGAAGTCCTGGAGGAATCCTAGAAGGTTTCTATAGATAAATCTCTGGAAGAAACCCCGGAGGAATCTCCGATGGAATTCCTGGAAGAATCCCGGAGAAATACCTGGAGGAATCCCCGGAGGAATTCCTGAAAGAATTCCTGGAGGAACTCCTGGAAGAATTCCTTGAGGAATTCCTGGAGGAATTGCTGGATAAATTCCTGGAGGAATTGCTGGAAGAATTCCTGGATGAATTCCTGAACGAATTCCCGGAGGAATTCCTGGAGGAATCCCCGAAAGGAATTCCTGAAGGAAACCCCAAAGGAATTCCTGGAGGAATCTCCGAAGGAATTTCTGGAGGAATCCCCGAAGGAATTCCTGGAGGAATTCCTGGAGGAATTTCTGGAAGAATTCCTGGAAGAATTCCTGGAAAAATTCCTAGAAGAATTCTTTGAGGAATTCCTGGATTAATTCCTGGAGGAATTGCTGGATGAATTCCTGGAGGAATTCCTGGAAGAATTCCTGGATGAATTCCTGAACGAATTCCCGGAGGAATCCCTGGAGAAATTCCTGGAGGAATCCTCGAAGGAATTCCTGGAGGAATCCCCGAAGGAATTCCTGGAGGAATCCCCGAAGGAATTCCTGGAGGAATCCCCGAAGGAATTCCTGGAGGAATCCCCGAAGGAATTCCTGGAGGAATCTTCGAAGGAATTCCTGGAGGAATCCCCGAAGGAATTCCTGGAGGAATTCCTGGAAGAATTCCTGGAGGAATTCCTGGAAGAATTCCTGGAGGAATTCCTGGAAGAATTCCTGGAGGAATTCCTGGAAGAATTCCTGGATGAATTCCTGAACGAATTCCCGGAGGAATCCCTGGAGAAATTCCTGGAGGAATCCTCGAAGGAATTCCTGGAGGAATCCCCGAAGGAATTCCTGGAGGAATCCCCGAAGGAATTCCTGGAGGAATCCCCGAAGGAATTCCTGGAGGAATCCCCGAAGGAATTCCTGGAGGAATCCCCGAAGGAATTCCTGGAGGAATCTTCGAAGGAATTCCTGGAGGAATCCCCGAAGGAATTCCTGGAGGAATTCCTGGAAGAATTCCTGGAGGAATTCCTGGAAGAATTCCTGGAGGAATTCCTGGAAGAATTCCTGGAGGAATTCTTGGAGGAATTCCTGGAAGAATTACTGGAGGAATTCTTGGAGGAATTCCTGGAAGAATTCCTGAAGGAGCTCCTGGAAGAATTTCTGGAGGAACTCCTGGAAGAATTCCTGGAGGAACTCCTGGAAGAATTCCTGGAGGATTTCCTGGAAGAATTCCTGGAAGAATTCCTTGAGGAATTCCTGGATGAATTCCTGGAGGAATTGCTGGATGAATTCCTGGAGGAATCGCTGGAAGAATTCCTGGATGAATTCCTGAACGAATTCTCGGAGGAATCCCTGGAGGAATCCCCAAAGGAATTCCTGAAGGAACCCCCGAAGGCATTCCTGGAGGTATCTCCGAAGGAATTCCTGGAGGAATCCCCGAAGGAATTCCTGGAGGAATCCCCGAAGGAATTCCTGGAGAAATCCCCGAAGGAATTCCTGGAGGAATCCCCGAAGGAATTCCTGGAGGAATCCCCGAAGGAATTCCTGGAGGAATCCCCGAAGGAATTCCTGGAGGAATCCCCGAAGGAATTCCTGGAGGAATCCCCGAAGGAATTCCTGGAGGAATCCCCGAAGGAATTCCTGGAGGAATCCCCGAAGGAATTCCTGGAGGAATCCCCGAAGGAATTCCTGGAGGAATCCCCGAAGGAATTCCTGGAGGAATCCCCGAAGGAATTCCTGGAGGAATCCCCGAAGGAATTCCTGGAGGAATCCCCGAAGGAATTCCTGGAGGAATCCCCGAAGAAATTCCTGGAGGAATTCCTGGAAGAATTCCTGGAGGAATTCCTGGAAGAATTCCTGGAGGAATTCTTGGAGGAATTCCTGGAAGAATTTCTGGAGGAATTCTTGGAAGAATTCCTGAAGGAGCTCCTGGAAGAATTCCTGAAGGAATTCCTGGAGGAATTCCTGGAAGAATTCCTGGAGGAATTCCTGTAAGAATTCCTGGAGGAATTCCTGTAAGAATTCCTGGAGGAATTCCTGGAAGAATTCCTGGAGGAATTCCTGGAAGAATTCCTGGAGGAATTCCTGGAAGAATTCCTGGAGGAATTCCTGGAAGAATTCCTGGAGGAATTCCTGGAGGAATTTCTGGAAGAATTCCTGGAGGAATTCTTGGAGGAATTCCTGGAAGAATTTCTGGAGGAATTCTTGGAAGAATTCCTGGAAGAATTCCTGAAGGAGCTCCTGAAGGAATTCCTGGAAGAGTTCCTGGAGGAATTCCTGGAAGAATTCCTGGAGGAATTCCTGGAAGAATTCCTGGAGGAATTCCTGGAAGAATTCCTGGAGGAATTCCTGGAAGAATTCCTGGAGGAATTCCTGGAAGAATTCCTGGAGGAATTCCTGGAAGAATTCCTGGAGGAATTCCTGGAAGAATTCCTGGAGGAATTCCTGGAAGAATTCCTGGAGGAATTCCCGGAAGAATTCCTGGAGGAATTCCTGGAAGAATTCCTGGAGGAATTCCTGGAAGAATTCCTGGAGGAATTCCTGGAAGAATTCCTGGAGGAATTCCTGGAAGAATTCCTGGAGGAATTCCTGGAAGAATTCCTGGAGGAATTCCTGGAGGAATCCTCGAAGGAATTCCTGAAGGAACCCCCGAAGGAATTCCTGAAGGATCCCCCGAAGGAATTCCTGAAGGATCCCCCGAAGGAATTCCTGGAGGAATTCCTGGAAGAATTCCTGGAAGAATTCCTGGAGGAATCCCCGAAGGAATTCCTGAAGGAACCCCCGAAGGAATTCCTGAAGGATCCCCCGAAGGAATTCCTGGAGGAATTTCTGAAAGAATTCCTGGAGGAATTCCTGGAAGAATTCCTGGAGGAATTCCTGGAAGAATTCCTGGAGGAATTCCTGGAGGAATCCCCGAAGGAATTCCTGAAGGAACCCCCGAAGGAATTCCTGAAGGAACCCCCGAAGGAATTCCTGAAGGAACCCCCGAAGGAATTCCGGGAGGAATCTCCGAAGGAATTCCTGGAGGAATTCCTGGCAGAATTCCTGGAAGAATTCCTGGAGAAATTCCTGGAAGAATTCCTGGATGAATTACTGGAAGAACTCCTGGAGGAATTCTTGGAAGAATTCCTGGAGGAACTCCGGGAAGAATTCCTGGAGGATCTCCTGGAAGAATTTCTGGAGAAACTCCTGGAAGAATTCCTGGAGGAATTCCTGGATGAATTCCTGGAGGAATTGCTGGATGAATTCCTGGAGGAATTGCTGGAAGAATTCCTGGAGGAATTCCTAAACGAATTCCCGGAGGAATCCCCGAAGGAATTCCTGAAGGAACCCCCGAAGGAATTCCTGGAGGAATCTCCGAAGGAATTCCTGGAGGAATCCCCGAAGGAATTCCTGGAGGAATCCCCGAAGGAATTCCTGGAGGAATCCCCGAAGGAATTCCTGGAGGAATCCCCGAAGGAATTCCTGGAGGAATCCCCGAAGGAATTCCTAGAGGAATCCCCGAAGGAATTCCTGGAGGAATCCCCGAAGAAATTCCTGGAGGAATCCCCGAAGGAATTCCTGGAGGAATTCTTGGAGGAATTCCTGGAAGAATTCCTGGAGGAATTCCTGGAAGAATTCCTGAAGCAGCTCCTGGAAGAATTCTCGAAGGAACTCCTGGTAGAATTCCTGGAGGAACTCCTGGAAAAATTCCTGGAGGATTTCCTGGAAGAATTCCTGGAAGAATTCCTTGAGGAATTCCTGGATGAACTGCTGGAGGAATTGCTGGATGAATTCCTGGAGGAATCGCTGGAAGAATTCCTGGATGAATTCCTGAACGAATTCTCGGAGGAATCCTTAGAGGAATCCCCGAAGGAATTCCTGAAGGAACCCCCGAAGGCATTCCTGGAGGTATCTCCGAAGGAATTCCTGGAGGAATCCCCGAAGGAATTCCTGGAGGAATCCCCGAAGGAATTCCTGGAGGAATCCCCGAAGGAATTCCTGAAGGAATCCCCGAAGGAATTCCTGGAGGAATCCCCGAAGGAATTCCTGGAGGAATCCCCGAAGGAATTCCTGGAGGAATCCCCGAAGGAATTCCTGGAGGAATCCCCGAAGGAATTCCTGGAGGAATCCCCGAAGAAATTCCTGGAGGAATTCCTGGAAGAATTCCTGGAGGAATTCCTGGAAGAATTCCTGGAGGAATTCCTGGAAGAATTCCTGGAGGAATTCTTGGAGGAATTCCTGGAAGAATTCCTGAAGGAGCTCCTGGAAGAATTCCTGAAGGAATTCCTGGTAGAATTCCTGGAGGAATTCCTGGAAGAATTCCTGGAGGAATTCCTGGAAGAATTCCTGGAGGAATTCCTGGAAGAATTCCTGGAGGAATTCCTGGAAGAATTCCTGGAGGAATTCCTGGAAGAATTCCTGGAGGAATTCCTGGAAGAATTCCTGGAGGAATTCCTGGAAGAATTCCTGGAGGAATTCCTGGAAGAATTCCTGGAGGAATTCCTGGAAGAATTCCTGGAGGAATTCCTGGAAGAATTCCTGGAGGAATTCCTGGAAGAATTCCTGGAGGAATTCCTGGAGGAATTCCTGGAAGAATTCCTGGAGGAATTCCTGGAAGAATTCCTGGAGGAATTCCTGGAAGAATTCCTGGAGGAATTCCTGGAAGAATTCCTGGAGGAATTCCTGGAAGAATTCCTGGAGGAATTCATGGAAGAATTCCTGGAGGAATTCCTGGAGGAATTCCTGGAAGAATTCCTGGAGGAATTCCTGGAAGAATTCCTGGAGGAATTCCTGGAAGAATTCCTGGAAGAATTCCTGGAGGAATTCCTGGAAGAATTCCTGGAGGAATTCCTGGAAGAATTCCTGGAGGAATTCCTGGAAGAATTCCTGGAGGAATTCCTGGAAAAATTCCTGGAGGAATTCCTGGTGGAATCCCTGGAGGAATTCCTGAAGCAATCTCTGGAGGAGTTCGTGGAGAATTTCCAGAAAGAATCTCCGGAGGCATTCCTGAAAGAATGCCCGGAGGAATTCTAGGATGATTTTTTTGAGGAATTACTGGTGCAATCCTCGGATGAATTCCTGGAGGAATCCCTGGAGGTATTCTTGGAGGAATCCCTGGAGGAATTCCTGGAAGAATTCCTGAAGGAGCTCCTGGAAGAATTCCTGAAGGAATTCCTGGAGAAATTCCTGGAAGAATTCCTGGATGAATTACTGGAAGAACTCCTGGAGGAATTCTTGGAAGAATTCCTGGAGGAACTCCGGGAAGAATTCCTGGAGGATCTCCTGGAAGAATTTCTGGAGAAACTCCTGGAAGAATTCCTGGAGGAATTCCTAGAGGAATTCCTGGATGAATTCCTGGAGGAATTGCTGGATGAATTCCTGGAGGAATTGCTGGAAGAATTCCTGGAGGAATTCCTAAACGAATTCCCGGAGGAATCCCCGAAGGAATTCCTGAAGGAACCCCCGAAGGAATTCCTGGAGGAATCTCCGAAGGAATTCCTGGAGGAATCCCCGAAGGAATTCCTGGAGGAATCCCCGAAGGAATTCCTGGAGGAATCCCCGAAGGAATTCCTAGAGGAATCCCCGAAGGAATTCCTGGAGGAATCCCCGAAGAAATTCCTGGAGGAATCCCCGAAGGAATTCCTGGAGGAATTCTTGGAGGAATTCCTGGAAGAATTCCTGGAGGAATTCCTGGAAGAATTCCTGAAGCAGCTCCTGGAAGAATTCTCGAAGGAACTCCTGGTAGAATTCCTGGAGGAACTCCTGGAAAAATTCCTGGAGGATTTCCTGGAAGAATTCCTGGAAGAATTCCTTGAGGAATTCCTGGATGAACTGCTGGAGGAATTGCTGGATGAATTCCTGGAGGAATCGCTGGAAGAATTCCTGGATGAATTCCTGAACGAATTCTCGGAGGAATCCTTAGAGGAATCCCCGAAGGAATTCCTGAAGGAACCCCCGAAGCCATTCCTGGAGGTATCTCCGAAGGAATTCCTGGAGGAATCCCCGAAGGAATTCCTGGAGGAATCCCCGAAGGAATTCCTGGAGGAATCCCCGAAGGAATTCCTGGAGGAATCCCCGAAGGAATTCCTGGAGGAATCCCCGAAGGAATTCCTGAAGGAATCCCCGAAGGAATTCCTGGAGGAATCCCCGAAGGAATTCCTGGAGGAATCCCCGAAGGAATTCCTGGAGGAATCCCCGAAGGAATTCCTGGAGGAATCCCCGAAGGAATTCCTGGAGGAATCCCCGAAGAAATTCCTGGAGGAATTCCTGGAAGAATTCCTGGAGGAATTCCTGGAAGAATTCCTGGAGGAATTCCTGGAAGAATTCCTGGAGGAATTCTTGGAGGAATTCCTGGAAGAATTCCTGAAGGAGCTCCTGGAAGAATTCCTGAAGGAATTCCTGGTAGAATTCCTGGAGGAATTCCTGGAAGAATTCCTGGAGGAATTCCTGGAAGAACTCCTGGAGGAATTCCTGGAAGAATTCCTGGAGGAATTCCTGGAAGAATTCCTGGAGGAATTCCTGGAAGAATTCCTGGAGGAATTCCTGGAAGAATTCCTGGAGGAATTCCTGGAAGAATTCCTGGAGGAATTCCTGGAAGAATTCCTGGAGGAATTCCTGGAAGAATTCCTGGAGGAATTCCTGGAAGAATTCCTGGAGGAATTCCTGGAAGAATTCCTGGAGGAATTCCTGGAAGAATTCCTGGAGGAATTCCTGGAAGAATTCCTGGAGGAATTCCTGGAGGAATTCCTGGAAGAATTCCTGGAGGAATTCCTGGAAGAATTCCTGGAGGAATTCCTGGAAGAATTCCTGGAGGAATTCCTGGAAGAATTCCTGGAAGAATTCCTGGAGGAATTCCTGGAAGAATTCCTGGAGGAATTCCTGGAAGAATTCCTGGAGGAATTCCTGGTGGAATCCCTGGAGGAATTCCTGAAGCAATCTCTGGAGGAGTTCGTGGAGAATTTCCAGAAAGAATCTCCGGAGGCATTCCTGAAAGAATGCCCGGAGGAATTCTAGGATGATTTTTTTGAGGAATTACTGGTGCAATCCTCGGATGAATTCCTGGAGGAATCCCTGGAGGTATTCTTGGAGGAATCCCTGGAGGAATTCCTGGAAGAATTCCTGAAGGAGCTCCTGGAAGAATTCCTGAAGGAATTCCTGGTAGAATTCCTGGAGGAATTCCTGGAAGAATTCCTGGAGGAATTCCTGGAAGAATTCCTGGAGGAATTCCTGGAAGAATTCCTGGAAGAATTCCTGGAGGAATTCCTGGAAGAATTCCTGGAGGAATTCCTGGAAGAATTCCTGGAGGAATTCCTGGAAGAATTCCTGGAGGAATTCCTGGAAGAATTCCTGGAGGAATTCCTGGTAGAATTCCTGGAGGAATTCCTGGAAGAATTCCTGGAGGAATTCCTGGAAGAATTCCTGGAGGAATTCCTGGAAGAATTCCTGGAGGAATTCCTGGAAGAATTCCTGGAGGAATTCCTGGAAGAATTCCTGGAGGAATTCCTGGAAGAATTCCTGGAGGAATTCCTGGAAGAATTCCTGGAGGAATTCCTGGAAGAATTCCTGGAGGAATTCATGGAAGAATTCCTGGAGGAATTCCTGGAGGAATTCCTGGAAGAATTCCTGGAGGAATTCCTGGAAGAATTCCTGAAGGAATTCCTGGAAGAATTCCTGGAGGAATTCCTGGAAGAATTCCTGGAGGAATTCCTGGAAGAATTCCTGGAGGAATTCCTGGTGGAATCCCTGGAGGAATTCCTGAAGCAATCTCTGGAGGAGTTCGTGGAGAATTTCCAGAAAGAATCTCCGGAGGCATTCCTGAAAGAATGCCCGGAGGAATTCTAGGATGATTTTTTTGAGGAATTACTGGTGCAATCCTCGGATGAATTCCTGGAGGAATCCCTGGAGGTATTCTTGGAGGAATCCCTGGAGGAATTCCTGGAGGAATTTCTGGAGGAATTCCTGGAGGAATTTCTGGAGGAATTCCTGGAGGAATTCCTGGAAAAATCTCTGGAGGAATCCCTGATGGAATCCTCTCAAGAATTCGTGGTGAAATGGAATTTCAGGAGGAATTCCCTGAGGTTTTTTTTTGAGGAATCACAGATAGAAATCTTGGAAAAATCACAAACTCAAATACTGGTTTTGAAATCCTAGAACAAAAATTAGGACGAAATCTCAGAAAGAACTTTTAGGCGAATTCCAAAACTGCTGGAAATATTTGAAGGAATTGCTAAGAATTCACAACAGCTTCCGGAAAAAAATCAGGAAGAATCCCAGAAAGAAACTCCGGGGGAACTCTTGGAGGTTTGCCAGAAAGAGCTCCCGGAGGAATTCCCGTACTAATCACTAATCAACACCACTTCATTTTGAAAATAGTTGCTCCCCACACTCAATTTGTATGATTTGTAACAAGTTCCGGCGTCTCATCCAGTGGTCCATTCTAGCAACAGCTAACCGCAGTGTTCCGGTGATGGTTCCATAGAAATGTAGGCATTAGAATCCGGCAGAAACATCATCTAAATTCACACCAGCAGCAGCCGCTCTATGTTGTTTACATCTCGCACTTCGCACAAAATCCGAACAGCGCGAGAAACGTCACTTTTCCTTGCGGAATAATTGGTCAGGCTATTTTTCCCAAAAGAAAAATTGACAGCTGGCTTGATCGACACAATCATCACCACCCTTGTCACCATCATCATTGATCATCAAGTTCGTCGATTTTTCCGTTTCAGCTGAGTACCGCTCAAGAAATTTCGACAGAAAATCGTTTCTTGACCGTTTCTTGGCCTATCTTTTTACACAGTACTTACGATGTGAGTATCACCCCTTAAACGGGGGACGGAGGGTCTTCTTGTTTTCTTACCGCACGCATCAAAACTATGCTGCTGTGCTGGTGCAATGAGGTACAGATACTCATTGGTGCTGGTGATCTAGGGGCAAGCAAGCCAGATCTAACGAGAGAAAATCTGTGTTCGAAGTGTTGTTCAGAATTCCTCACAGTTCCACAGATTTTATCCCATTTATACCAAAGTGTGATCTGGCACCAATGTCAAAGAGCAAAGTGTGGCGTGTGCTGAACGAAAATTGCAGTTTTGGGAAGTAACTCAGAACTTCTTAGAGTTGCTCTCGTTTGCACAGTGTCTTGCCCCTTGCTGGTGACAGGCTGTTTAGTCAAGGCTTTAGCCAGCGGCTTAGTTAGTTATACCGTTACACTGGTTATGGCCAGAGATGGCATGCTTCTCAGTGTGAGTGCAAGTGTATTTATCTTACCGATCAGGCTAAGGCTGGGGTGGCCTCTGCTGTACATAGTAGCCGTCTCCTTTCCGCTCGGTCCATGGCTGTTGTGGCTGTTTGTCTCCAGCTTGGTCACCAGTTCCGCACTCTGCGTAGGGTCCGCAGATCGTCCTCCACTTGGTCGACCCACCTTAGCACGCTGCGCTCCACGTCTTCTTGTACCGGTCGGATGAATCTCGAGAACCATTTTAGTCGGGTTGCTATCCGACATCCTGATAACGTGACCCGCCCACCGTAGCCTCCCGATTTTCGCGGTATGGACGATGGTTGGTTCTCTCAGGAGCTGATGCAGCTCGTGGTTCTTTCGCCTTCTCCAAGTCCCGTCTTCCATCTGCACTCCGCCGTAGATGGTACGCAACACCTTCCGTTCGAAAACTCCAAGGGCGCGTTGGTCCTCTGCACGTAGGGTCCATGTTTCGTGCCCATAGAAGACGACCGGTCTAATCAGCGTTTTGTAGATAGTTAACTTCGTGTTACGGCGAACTTTATTCGATCGTAGAGTTCTGCGGAGTCCAAAGTAAGCACGATTTCCTGCCACAATGCGCCTCTGAATTTCTCTGCTGGTGTCGTTGTCGGTGGTCATCAGTTAGCCCAAGTACACGAATTCGTCAACCGCCTCGATTTCATCACCGTCGATATAAATTCGGGGTGGCGGGCGCGGTGATTCCTCTCTGGAGCCCTTTGCCATCATGTACTTTGTCTTCGACACATGTAGATATCGATATTCATTGGCTGGTTTACAGTTCGGAAAATGTTCCACGGGATTTTGTTTCGGATTTGTCAGCATAAATTCGTGCAGAAGTCCATTTAGTACTTTTCAAATGTTGATCCTTTTTTTACATTCGAGAAAGCCTTTTCAGTACAGACACCTGCTACTGCCTCATCGGCCTCATCCTCTCTACCTCGATCTACATCTGCACTGACTCGATCGGTCTCGGCCGGAAGCCACCGCTACGTAGCGGTACATTTCCCTTTGGCGCAGCCTGTGTGTTTGTCGTTTGTGTTCGTCTGCTGCAGTGTTGAACGTAGTGAGAAAAACATTGTTTTTATTCCGAAATTTCGAACGAAAAGTGATGAAAAATGTCGAGAACTGTCGGTATAAGTAGACTGGACGATAAACTTGCCGTTACCGTAAGTATAATCAAGGCGGACGTGATTTTGGAAGTGTTTTTCAATAATGAATCAACAGTTGTTACTAATAAACAATCAACTTTTTACCGTTATCTTGTTTGGCTTCCAGACGTCTTCCATGAGAAGTTTTATTTACAGTAGCGAGTCAGTGTTTAGTGACTTGCTCGCTATTTTTACGGACATTTTTGTGGCCGCCAGGGTGCCCAGGTACCCAGCGCCCATTTGAAAAGCACGGTGTACAAAAACTGCGAAAAAAATTTCGGACACATAACGGTTAAAGTCACTATTTTCATGATTTTTCAGCTAAAGTTACTTTACAAATACTTTTTTTCATTCCTCCAAGAACTTCTTTCGAAAATGTCTACCGCGATTCCCTCGAAATCCTTTTTTTCTTGATTTCTTCTGGAACTGTTTTCTGGATTTCTCCAGGAACTTCCTCCCGGATTCTTCTGGAATCTTCGGGGTTCTTTCAGAAACTTCTTCCGGCATAGCTCCAAGAACATCTTTCTGGAATGCCACGGTAGCTTCTTACGGTGTTCCCTCCTCGATTCTTCCAGAAACTACTTTCGGCATTCTTATAGGAACTCTTTGGGGGTCGTCCATAAATGACATAGCAATTTTGCCCAATTTTTAACAGCCCCCTCTCCCCTCGTAGCCTATTTTCCCATACCCAATACATGGCTCGTAGCAATTTCAGGGACTACCGCCCCCCCCCCCCCCCCTTAATACGCTACGTCATTTATGGACGACCCCTAGCAGAATTCTTCTGTTTCTGAATTTCTGCGGTAGTTCTTTCTGGAATAGGACAGATCGGTGAAGTACTAGATTTGTAGTAATGAGCTGAATTTTAGTATGGTGAGAAGGCCCGTTTTTGCAATGAAATGGTGCAAAAAGCGTGGGTATTATGATTCCTTACCTAATTTGATGCTGTTTGAGCAAAACTTCGGGCAACAGTGTTGTTGTTTTCTCCATTTCTTGCAACATAAACAACATACCTAGTCATCCAAAGTTTTGCTCAAACAGCATCAAATTAGGCAAGGAATCATAATACCCACGCTTTTTGCACCATTTCATTGCAGAAACGGAGAATTGACCTTCTCACCATACTAAAATTCAGCTCATTACTACAAATCTAGTACTTCACCGAACGTGCCCCATTCCTACAGCTCTTTCTGGAATTACTTCATTCTGGATTCCTCATCATATGTTGTTAATTGAATTCCTCTAAGTAATTTTGTAGAATTCCTAATGGAATTACTCTAGAAATTCCTTATACAGTTGCTACAGAGGTCCCTTGAGGAATTCTCCCAACAATCTTTTAAGTATATACTCCATAGTTCCTTCAGCAGCTTTATAAGGAATCTCTCTCGGAATTCCTTCTTGATTTCATCTGATAGTTTATTTTTTGATATAATTTTTCCAGGATATGCATTTGGATATCACAGAAAAAAAACTTCCCAGGATAATCCAAAAGAAACTCAGGATAATCCAAAAGAAACAATTCCAGGAGGATTTCCGAACTCTTGGGAGATTTTTCGGAATGAATCCTTTGAACACCTAGAAGTTAGGACTCCTAAACGGAGTTTCTAGAGGAATCCCAGTTTTAACTTTTCTACAGTGCGAGAAATAAGTATAAAGACAGAGCCGTTTTCCATACAAAATAATCATGTTTAGGGTTCAAAATCTCTTTTTCTAGCGATTCGATTGTTATGGAATTTTGTCTGCAACCTGAAAATAACTAGAATTCTGGCTAGAAACATAAATCATCATCCACGAAAACGTTTATATCGACTTTTCAGATTCAAATAAATATAAAGACACATTTTTATATGGAAATAGGTGTCTTTATATTTATTTGAATCTGAAAAGTCGATATAAACGTTTTCATGGATGATGATTTATATTTCTAGTTAAAATTCTAGTTATTTTAAGGTTGCAGACAAAATTCCATAACAATCGAATCGCTAGAAAAAGAGATTTTGATCCTTAAACATGATTATTTTGTATGAAAAACGGCTCTGTCTTTATACTTATTTCTCGCACTGTAGGAAACTCCTGCGAGAATTTCAGAGGGAACTTCTGGAAGGAATTTCAAGAAGAATCTCAGATGGGGCTCCCTGAGCAATCACAGAACGAACCCAACAACTTGCTGTATAAGAGTTGAACAAACAACTCTTCAGCAAACTTCAGCAGACTATCTGATTTGTCGGTCTTATTGGAGTGATTTGAGTGACCTTTGTTTACGATTTCATACATGTTTTTTCGAGCAGTCACTCAAATCAGATAGTCTAAACGGGCCTTTAAGAAACTGTTACTCAGCTACCTCTGTTTCTTGGGAACTGCTGGTGGAATCCTGGAATTAAAAATCTCTGGGGAACTTGGAAGCCCAGATCGAATTCCTAGAAAAATCTGGGAACAAATTCCCAAAGAATTCCGTCGGGAGCTGGTCAGCAAAAGCAAAATCAAGAAATTGACATTTGTAAGGTGCTACGGCTACCCTTCCCGTAATAGGTCGGCCGAGGACCGACCCGTCGAGAGTCCGATTGCACACTAATTGTCAAACCAATACGTGATTGGGAGGCAGTGCCCGAAGCTCCCGACAATTAATCCTCCCGGTTCACATACATGTGCACAACAGTGTAGGTATGTGTTAGATGTTCATTAAGGTGGCCCACACTTATATGAAAAACAAAAATTACGAAAAATGCCAAGTCTTACCTCCTAAATCAGTTGTGTTGGACTCCCAGAAGCAACGTTCAAAATTTAAGCAAAATCGGTTGAGCCTAAAGGGGCGCTCAAAACGCTTGAAGTTTGTATGGGAAAACTTGGCCAAATGTATGCAGAAATTATAAGTTTTCGAATTTTGCCGCTAGGTGGCGCTGTAAGCGTTCAATAATCAAACCCTCTGGTATTATTGTATGTGACTATATGCCAAACAACTTTGTCGAAGACCGCAAAGTGATCCGACGTCTGTGAAAAAAGTTATACCCTAGGTAAAGTGAGGATAAACTTTATTGTTGTTTTTCCAACACATGTAAAGGAATAATATCAATAATGAAATCTCAATACTTTGCCTCACTTTGCCTAGGGTATAACTTTTTTCACAGCCGTCGGATCACTTCGCGGTCTTCGACAAAGTTGTTTGGCATAAGGTCACCTACAATAATACCAAAGGGTTTGGTTATTGAACGCTTACAGCGCCACCTAGCGGCAAAATTCGAAAACTTAAAATTTCTGCATACATTTGGCCAAGTTTTCCCATACAAACTTCAAGCGTTTTGAGCGCCCCCTTAGGCTCAACCGATTTTGCTTAAATTTTGAACGTAGCTTCTGGGAGTCCAAAACAACTGATTTAGGAGGTAAGACTTGGCATTTCTCGAAATTTTTGTTTTTCATATAAGTGTGGGCCACCCTAATGTTCATCTAATCCCATCCGAAGAAAGGTTTGGATTGTGAAAAGAAGATAACCATGTGCGACTCTCTACAACAAATCAACTTTGATTGATCTGAAGAATGTTATTGAAACCCTCTAACGATTCTTCCTTAAACACGGTAAGCATATAGCCGCATCACACCATGAATTGGGCGTCACCCGTCTAGCGGACACTTGCCATCAGGGCAGGCGATGCGCAGTGCTAATCTTTATGTTCGGTAACGTAAAACGTGAATGCTGAATTTCTTCTCTTTCAGCCCCGGGACTCGTTGAGTAACTCGGATAAAGACGAGCTTTCCGAAACCACAAATTCCGTTCACAGTTCGAACGATGATGATAGCCACAACAGGGGTGGATCGTCGCCGGTTCGATGGTTCAGCAATGGAGACGACAGCTCCTTTACAACTTCACCCCGGGTCTCACCGTCCGGAGTGGACGGAGAGGACGCCCAGCAATGCGACGAGAAGATTCAGCAGCTTCAACGGCTGCACATGAGCAAAGGTGTCGGCCTTCTTGATTTCTTCGCATCCTGTGATATGGACTGGAAACCCGAAACGCATTACAAACCGGAGCAGTACGTGTATGGACCGGTGCCTACACACGACAGTCCCGAACCAGAATCCAGCGATTTTTACGACGACACATTGGCTTCCGCTGACACCCAAATGACTAAACGGAGCACGGTTATGATCAGCTCATTTTCAAAATCGATAAACTTTTTGTTGCAACAGGAAGCGATAGAGATGGACATTCCGAAAAGTCCAACCTTTAGTATTGTGCTGTCGGATTCGGAGTTTTCGGAGTTTGCAGTATCCGCCGACGAGTCCGAAATCGAACTGAGAGATGCGGTGAACAATATTGTGCAAACACTTGATGTTACGGGTGCGACAGGGGTGGACAGCCTCGCCAACACGGAATCCGGAGTTGGCGAGTCCGTAATCTCATCCTCTAAGTTTTGTATCGAAGAGGAGAAACACGTTGATCTGCTGGCGGATTCTCGTGGTGACACAAGCGGACACCAAATGGCATCTGTCGCAGTTGTAAAACAGGAACGTGATGATTCAGTAGCGATACGGAATCGCACCGAACAAAGCGACGACGAGCGTCAAAGAAACGATGATCCATTGGAGTGCACCAGTGCTGCTTACGGTTGTTCCGGTACTACCCTAGACGAAGCTGTTACAGGTATGTTCCTGGTTATATCACGTTCTTCTATTCAAATTATGCAATGAGATTTCCGATCGGTTTAATTGAATCTTCTACGCCAATCGATGGAGAAAAAGCTATAAACTTTAACATTGACTTTCTTGTTATTTTGGCTTTTTGTGTGTCCTTTCGTGGGTTGGGCTTACATTACCGAAGCGGTAAACACGCGGCTATTCAGCAAAGCCATATTGAGGGTGACGCTTTCGATTCACGGTCAGTCCAGGAACTTTTCGTTATGTGAATTTCCTAGACTTCGTAGAGTATTGTATCTTCCTGCCACACGATATAAATAAATGAATAAAAGAAAAATATATGATTTATCATACTCCGAATAGGCCTTTTGTGATTATCTCCCTTCGACAGGAAATCTTCTACATATATAAAAGAGTTTGTAAAAGCGGGAACCTTCAGGCAACTTTATTTAACGGAGAAAATTAGTAGCGGGACAATTGGGCTAACGGCCATTTGGCATAATCAAAATGCACCCTTCTTTGTTATGCCAAGTGTCCATTATGCCAAGTGACCTTATGCCAAATGACACAAACCCCGATACTATCGAGATGAATGACAGCAACTAACTGGTACGGTTGGATCGGGAATCTTCTCTAATGTTCATGGTCCAATTACGGATTGGATTGGTCAAATAGTTTCGAAGATATTCTGGATTCCATTGGAGTAGTAGATAATTTTGGTTCAGGGAACTCTTAATTTTGTCATCTTGATGTATTGCGCATCATTTCGTGACAATTTACCCAACAGCAAAACCGCAAAAAGCCGAGTCAGTATGCGGAAGCATTCAAGAACGCTCTGTAAACCCTTCTGGCCACCTCATTGATTCCTCGTCCCCAGGGATGTGGCCACTCACTGACATCTGCCTAATTAAAAATTGAATACGGTAACTAATTCCAAGCTCCGTTTGTTGGCTTCTTGTGCAATTTCGATTGTTCTGGTCACTCACGGAGTAGTAAATACGAGTTATATGCTTCTCTTATGCTCATGATCAAAAGTACCTAACCGAACTATTTTAGAAACATGTGTCGCTGCTACTTTCTATTTCAATTTCCTTTTAGGTATCCACGTGGAATGCGATAGTGCTTTGAGTGAACAAAGCCAATTGCAATCAGACGACAATCAAGATCAGAGCCGCGAAGCATCAGTTACAATCATAATTGGCCCTACAGAATCCGAAAAGGAGGAACACGTTCAAGCGCAGGACCGAATCATAGATCCTAGCCAAACCACAGCTGGTGTTACGCGGACTCGAGCAGAAAAAGGCGAAGATCAGCAGCGCAACGAATCGTTAGATCGCACCATAGTACCGAACGACGACCAGAACCGGGTGGAACCGGTGTACCAGGAACAGACGACTGATGTAAGTATACCTAGGTCTCAGTATATATACAAGCTAAATACTAACATTCCTTCCATCGGTTCCACTTACAGTGCATTCCCATTTTGCCCAACGACTCGCTCGGAAACGATCATCTTCAGTGGAACGAATCCAGCACTTCAGATTCGATTCGGGCACCGATCAAAACCACCGTTACGGCGGCGACAGCTGTTGCGGACGGGGCGGCTGCGGCACCCATCGAATTGGATCCGATAACGAAGGATAGGCGGTACACTCGACGTCCCGATCGAAAATCGGCACAATCGGGACAGCAGGAAGTCCTTTTTAAGGAAGCGACGCCGCCACGGAAGGAAGGTACGTATCCTGGAGTTTATGTTTATTTTATTGGTAGTGTGATGTATAAAAATAACCAACACTCTGCGTCAATCCAATTGAGTTCACAAATTTTGCTTTTTTCTTGTCGAGCTATCGTTCGAGGACAAGTGTTGAACAAACGTATGTGAAAAAAAACGCTAACAAAGCAAATAAAGTATTGTGCGGGCCAGTCCAAAACTTCCGTACCTCCGTTGTTCTCGTATTTTTCCCATAGTTTGGCGTCCTCCAAGTTTGACTTGAAGTGGTTTACGATTTGTGAGTCCGTCGTTTAATCCTTACTATATAGTTGGTTGCGATTGAAAGCAGTCTCGTGGTTTTCACGTTTGAACAGCGTTCAAACCAGCAAGGATCTGACTAAGCACCCTTCTGTTATCGCCATTGAAATGGTTGGTGCAGGTAAGCATCGGGTCACAGTTGGTGATCGAAAGCAGGCTAAGAGAATGTGTCCTATGATCTTTTCACGTTTGAGTATCATGTTTACCTCCCAAGCCAGCAGGTCGAGATCTCCTGTCCGGATCATGATTTTTTTTCAATGATATTTAGTCATATTTTTTTTTAAATAAAGCCAGTAAAATAAACCGAAGAGTTGTTAGTGGGAAGGAGATTTGCAGCACTTAATAGTGCTGATAGATTTGTAGCTAACGTGCGAACAATACTGGGGTCTAGTCGGAGTGGAAGCTCAGGTAAAATATTATTTCCTGGGCGCCCATAAAAAACACCATCCTAAGCGAAGACTGGCGCTTGAGCCTAGCTATTTGGCACTGTTGTTGGAGGAAATGTCAATGCAGAAGCCGTAGTGAACCGCAGAAGAATGCGAACCGATACCAATGGCGACGACCACAGCGTCAAAAAAGGACACAGCGTCGAAAGGGAACTCGCCTATATACTGAAAGACCGCGGGTTCGGAATCGTAGCGCTGCAAGAGGTGTGTTGGACAGGATCTATGGTGCGAACGTTTAGAGGTAATCATACCATCTACCAGAGCTGCGGCAACACACGCGAGCTGGGAACAGCTTTTATCGTGATGGGTGATATGCAGAGGCGCGTGATCGGTTGGTGGCCGATCGACGAAAGAATGTGCAGGTTGAGGATCAAAGGCCGATTCTTCAACTTCAGCATAATAAACGTGCACAGCCCACACTCCGGAAGTACTGATGATGACAAGGACGCATTTTACGCGCAGCTCGAACGCGAGTACGATCGCTGCCCAAGCCACGACGTCAAGATCATCATAGGTGATTTGAACGCTCAGGTAGGCCAGGAGGAGGAATTCAGACCGACGATTGGTAAGTTCAGCGCCCACCAGCAGACGAACGAAAACGGCCTACGACTTATTGATTTCGCCGCCTCCAAAAATATGGCCATACGTAGCACCTTTTTCCAACACAAATCGACCACGTTCTGATTGACGGACGGCACTTCTCCGACATTATCGACGTCAGGACCTATCCTGGCGCCAACATCGACTCCGACCACTATCTGGTGATGGTCAAACTGCGCCGAAAACTCTCCGTCATCAACAATGTACGATACCGGCGACCGCCACGGTACAACCTAGAGCGACTGAAGCAATCGGATGTCGCCTCAGCATACTCGCAGAATCTCGAGGCCGCGTTGCCAGACGAGGGCGAGCTGGATGAGGCCCCTCTAGAGAACTGCTGGAGTACAGTGAAAGCAGCCATCAACAACGCAGCCGAGAGCACCATCGGGTACGTGGAACGGAATCGACGGAACGAATGGTTCGACGAAGAGTGCAGAACGGTTTTGGAGGAGAAGAATGCAGCGAGGGCGGTAATGCTGCAGCAAGGGACCCGACAGAATGTGGAGCGATACAGACGGAAGCGGAAGCAGCAGACCTGGAAGAAGCGGAGCGCGAGGAAATGAAACTGCTGTGCCGTTCACAAGAAACACGTAGTTCTACCAGAAGCTCAACGCATCCCGCAAAGGCCGTGCCGCAAGCCAAAATCTGCAGGGATAAGGACGGGAGCCTCCTGATGGACAAATGTGAGGTGATCGAATGGTGGAAGCAGCACTTCCACGAGCACCTGAATGGCGAAGACAATGTAGGCACGGGGGATCAAGGCAGCGGAGGAAATGACTATGTTGGTGCAGCAGAGGACGGGAATGAACCAACTCTCCCGCTGAGGGAAGTTGACGAAGTCATTCACCAGCTCAAAAACAACAAAGCGGCTGGTAAGGACGGTATCGCAGCAGAACTCAGGCTCGGAACAGTTGGCCACCTGTTTGTACTGGTTAGTAGTGAAGATCTGGGAAACCTTACAGCTGCCGGAGGAGTGGAAGGAAGGGAAAAACTGTCCGATCCACAAGAAAGGCGACAAGTTAATGTGTGAGAGCTTTCGAGTGATCGCCATTCTGAATGCCGCCTACAAAGTGATATCTCAGATCATCTTCCGTCGTCTTTCACCTTAAGTAAATGAATTCGTGGGAAGTTATCAAACCGGTTTCATCGACGGCCGGTCGACAACGGACCAGATCATCACCGTACGGCAAATCCTCCAGAAATGCCGCGAATCCCAGGTCCCAACGCACCACCTGTTCATCGACTTCAAGGCCGCATACGACAGTATCGACCGCACAGAGTTATCGAAAATCATGGACGAGGACAGCTTTCCCGGGAAGCTTACCAGACTGATAAAAGCAACGATGGACGATGCGCAGAACAGCGTAAGCATTTCGGGTGAACTATCCAGTTCATTCGAATCTCGACGGGGACTATGACAAGGAGATGGACTTTCCTACCCTGGAAGGTACTATGCGACGAGCCGGGCTCCACAGCCGGGATACGATCTTCACGAAATCCGGCCAATTTGTCTGTTTTGCGGATGACATGGATAGTATTCACATTGGAACTTAAATACTCAGGGTTTGAATGAAAAAAGAACCGTTTATACAATGTCAATCAATGATAGAGACCGCTTAGTTCCTTTCGATTTTGTTCTTCGATGGACAGAAGAATTGGTGAGGTCGTTCCATACTATCAACAAAAAATAACCGCAACTAACTGGCATGGTTGAGTTAAAAATCTTCTCTAGTTTTGATAGTCCAATTACGGATTGGTCAAATGGTTCCGGTGATATTCCGGATTCCGTTGGAGTAGTAGATTATTTTGGACCAGGGAACTCTTGAATTTGTCATTATCTTGATGATTTGCGCATTATTTCGTGACAATTTATCCAACAACAAATTTGCAAGAGGGCCGAATCAGTATGCAAGAAGCCTTCAAGAATGCTCTGGGAATCCTTCTGGCCATCTCACAGATTCCTCGTCCTCAGGGATGTGGTTACTTACTGATCTCAGCCAAATTGAAAATTAAATACAGTAACTAATCCCAAAATCCGTTTGTTGTCTACTTGTGCAATTTTGATTTTTCTGGTCACTCACGGAGTAGTACATATGAGTTACATGCTTCTCTTATGCTCATGATCAAAAGTACCAAACTGTTTTAGAATCATGTGCCGCTGTAACTTTCTATTTTCATTTCCTTTTAGGTATCCACGTGGAATGCGACAGTGCTTTGAGTGAACAAAACCAATTGCAATCAGACGACAATCAAGATCAGAGCCGCGAAGCATCAGTAACAATCATAATTGATCTTACAAAATCTGAAAAAGTGGAACACGATCAATCGCAGGATCGGGTCATAGATCTTAGCCAAGCCACAGTCGGAGCTGAAAAAGGCGAAGATCAGCAGCGCAACGAATCGTTGGATCGCACCATAGTACCAAACGACGACCAGAACCCGGTGGAACCGGTGAACCAGGAGCAGACGACTGATGTAAGTATTCCTAGGTTTCAGTATATGTACAAGCTAAACCCTAACATTCCATTCCTTCGGTCCCATTCACAGTGCCCTCCCATTTCGCCCAGCGACTCGCTCGGAAACGATCACCTTCAGTGGAACGAGTCCAGCACTCCAGATTCGATTCGGACACCGATCGAAACCACCGTTACGGCGGCGAAGAAATCTAAGGCGGCAGCTGTTGCGGACGCGGCGGCGGCACCCATCACACTGGATCCGATAACGAAGGATATGCGGTACACTCGAGGTTCTGCTCGAAAATCGACACAATCGGTACGACAGAAGAAGGTCCATTTTAAGGAAGCGACGCCGCCACGGAAGGAAGGTACGTATCCTGGAGTTTTCGTTACGTTTGTTTTATTGATAGTGTGATGTATAATTCCCATAGTTGTTTATGTTGTCTTGACTTGAAGTGGTTTACGAACGACTTGCGAATCCGTCGTTCCATCGTTACTAGTTCCTTGCGATCGAGAGCAGTTATGTGTTTTTCACGTTTAAACAACCAGCAATTCAGCAGTTATCGCCATTTACCTGATTGGTACATGTAAGGTTCGGGTCACGGTTAGTGATCGAAAGCAAGCTAATGAGATTCTGGCCTATGAGCTTTTTTACGTTAGAGTGTCATGTTTACCTTCCATGCCACCAGGTCGAGATCTTGGGTAAAGTCAATGACGAGTCTTTGACCTGAAAAGCCATCATGCAAAGCTAGGGTCGCTTCAACAACCCGTCTCTACCTGACTTCCTGTTCAGATCCAATATCCATATAAACGAGGCTTTGCTTCACAACCGGGATCATCTACGGTCCCAACTTGAACGACTTCCTAGCCAAATAGACAGCATTCGGAGATCCAAGGGCAATTTTTGGAGCCTCAATGTTCACGCTTTCTGGCATCGTAGACATCACTCTTAACTTTTTCCATACTTCCGACTCCATTGTTGCTCCCGACTCCGTGAAGAACGTCGTTTCTGCAAATGTGATATTATCTCCTCTATGGCGTTGCAGTGCGGATCAATGATCCCATTCTATGGGAATTCGAATCTTGTAATGTAATGTTTACTATGTAACTTCAATTTTCTAAGCATGGCAAGATTTTGAAGACTATTGAGACTTCGCAGTCGAATGGCACTGATATTGTCAAGTCTGTACCAAGACCTATCGCACACCAAAATTCCCTTTTCCTATCCCATGGCGTTTGTGTGGTCAGCAAAGACTATTCAGCCATTACCCCTCGTTATTGACGGACTCGACTTTGAACAGATTTACGCTCTCATTGCCCTACCAAATTAAAATAAAAAAGAAAATGAAAATTTACTGCTTATTTCCATACATTTCAGCTCAACCTTACTATAGTTCGGTATACCGAACGAAATGGGACACCCAGAAGAAGGACCCTTATGATTTAGTTCATATTGATGATGATGATGACAGCGAAGACCAACTTTTTTCAAATAAACAATCCTGCAAAACCCAAAATGCTGCTTCTTCTGAGGAAGACGACGATAAGGACGCTCTCATAAAATCCTATATTTTAGAATGCAGCAAGGATTTCGAACAGTCGTCTGTATCATTAGAGGAAAAGGTGAGCAAAAACAAGAAGCGCAACAAAAAACGCATGCATCAGCCGTTTATGCTGGTAGACAAAGATATGTTGCAAGACGCCGTTGAGCAAGCTGTCGCCAGGGCGTTGAAGAAACAGGAATCCGTCCGAGCAGAAAGTAAGAACAGAAGCAGTAGGACAGAAAGTAAGAAAACGCAAACTAGCCTATGTATCGAAACGAACGACGTTGCAGTACAAACACCGAAAAAAATTCCGTTTAATAGAACCCGAAAGACGTCCAAGACCAAAGCTAAGCCACCACCGATTGAAGATCCAAAACAAACATCCCTCACAAGGTTTATGTCCAGGGGTTCACCGGAGCGAGAGGTAATTATTCAATTGATTCGATTCACATCTTATTCTTTTACCAACCAACTGCAAGTTTTTTTTTTAACTAACAGCTGCAATACCCCATTTTACTTCACGGAAAATATCATTATCATATGTTGCAAGTTTCCTAGCTTAAACAAACTCTTCAACGATTTCAAACACATCCTTATTAATCACTCACAGTGGGCAGAAACGGGTCCGTAATCGGACTTATTTAGAAGCCGCTGGTTTTGAAACTCTAACTGATGCATTTTCCATGGAAAATTTGCCGATAAATCGAATGGTGATGGTTTCATTCTGTGCAGTCCTCGGGAAGGGGTCCATTTTTCCTCATTTTACCCTAAATCAGCCATTTTAAATGAGTATACTTCCATAACTGTCCACGCCGCTGATTTTTATGTATATAAATTGACGAATATGATATTATGTTCACAGAATAGTCTGAAGAAAAAATTCATGCAGTGCTAAGCCCAATAAATGACACATTTTGCCTCATTTCACCCTAAATTTATTGTTGTAATGAATATACAGGGTGTTAGGTTCCTGAGTGCAAACTTTTTAAAGGGTGATAGAGGACCATAAATATGTACATCAATGCCACTAATATAGGGTGAAATAGGGTAAAATACGCCATTTGTTGGACTAAGCACAGCATGATCTCATCATCATTCACTATTGTAAATATTAAAACATGAAAATTGTTCGTTCATGTACAAAACAGCTAAATCAATTGAAGACATACAGGGTGTTAGGTTCCTGAGTGCAAAATTTTTAAAGGGTGATAGAGGACCATCAATGCAGAAAAAAATGTTCTACGCATATGGTCAAATCTAAACCGTTACGTAGTTATTGAACTTCCCATGTTTTTGACTCTTATTGCCTTAACTGGCTATAACTTGAAAATGGTCAAACTTATCGAAGTTTTTTTACCCTTATTCGAAAGATTGTTGAATTTTCTATCAAATGACATCTTTGAATCGGTTGGTTTAGTTAAATAACTAAGTTGTCTAGAGCAAATAGCTCAAAAGTAGCGTGTTTTAATTTATTTGTGTCAATTATCTTTGAAAAATGCGTAATAATTCAAAATTCTTTCTTAAGCAAAGTTGTGGCCCCTGTTTCACTCTACAATTCGTTCTTTGACATCAAATTTCTATCTCTTATTGTTTTGTTGCAATTTCGATTTTAACATCGCATTTCAGATCATAAATTTGCAACTGTCATGGAAAGCACTTTTTTGCGTATTGTGCCGCACATTTAAATCAAAATTGCAAGAAAACGATAAGAGCTAGAAGTTTAGTATCAAAAAACGAATTGTAGAGTGTAACAGGGGCCACAACTTTGTCTAAAAAAGAATTTTAACTTATTACGCATGTTTCAAAGATAATTGACAAAAACTAATGAAAATACACTATTTTTAGCTATTTTGCTCTAGAAAACTTAGTTATTTAACTAAACCAATCGATTCAAAGATGCCATTTGATAGAAAATTCAATAATCTTTTGAATAAGGGTAAAAAAAATCGATAAGTTTGACCATTTTCAAGTTATTGTCAGTTAAGGCAATAAGAGTCAAAAACATGGGAAGTTCAATAACTACGTAACGATTGAGATTTGACCACATGCGTAGAACATTTTTTTTCTGCATTTATGGTCCTCTATCACCCTTTAAAAATTTTGCACTCAGGAACCTAACACCCTGTATGTCTTCAATTGATTTAGCTGTTTTGTACATGAACGAACAATTTTCATGTTTTAATATTTACAATAGTGAATGATGATGAGATCATGCTGTGCTTAGTCCAACAAATGGCGTATTTTACCCTATTTCACCCTATATTAGTGGCATTGATGTACATAACGTCTATAACTGCAAATGTTGCAATAAAACAGATCTCCGTAATTTAGGTTTCTGCAGAATATTCTACAAATTTGATGTAATTATCTGTACTGAATTGGACGGCAGTGATTCCATGCGGTGCTCATGCCAAGAATAGGTCCGTTTTAACTAATTTTACCCTATATCAATAATTTTAATGAAAATATCCCCCTACATCCGATGCTGATGATTTTTTTGTATAGTAATGGACAAACTTAACCCTCTCTTACCCATGGTAGCACAGGTGATCCACTACTTTGCACTGTTCATTTAACTCTAAAACAAAAACGAGCAGAGAATTTTTGACCAAATCTGGCATAATAGTTCATCAAACATATACAAACATCTGACGAAAAAATGGGAATGATCTAACTTACGTTGAGCACATAGTGGGTAAGGTGCGATGCAAAGAGATAAGAGATCGGATAAGCGTCGAAGCACACTCTGTGGAAACTATATGCAGAACGCATGAACCGTACATAGTAGATGAGTTGCGATGAGTGTGGAGATGCGATGGAGCTGCTTCGACGCATTTGAACGCAAGAGAACGCAGGAGAATGCTTGTCGGGTATGGATTTTGTGATTGCGCTCGTTGTGTATGTAAAGCAATGCGGATTTAATGTGTTGGGAATGCTAGTAGGTAATATAAAATGCGTTAATATGTTGTTGTTTTTAAATATAACTCAATGCTTTTTCACATGACTTGCATTTTGATGAACCAGACGTAATAAAAATTTATCATACTGTCTATCGATCGCCATGTAAAATAACATATTTCATTGCATATAAAATAGTATTCCATCGAATCGTTTATATTTTTTACAGCATATTTTTGTTATTATATGTGTATAAAAAACATTTTATTTTCTATGTTCGGGATTTAAATGAAGTGATCAATGTTTGATATGGTCGTTTGTTCAGTGCATGCTATTCATGTGCAAGTTAGAAAGTTTAAGGGTTTTATGGTATTCAACTCAATTGCTAAAAGGATTCTGATTGAAAGGTTCTGCTTTTTTCTTTGTCAGGCAAAACTAGAAAAGAGTGTGACATCGATTTCGATTGATACTCTTTTACCTAATATATGATGAATATTGTGTACTTGGGTGTCTACTCATAACTCAAAATAAAATTCCCTGAGTTTTCCAGGTTTTTCCAGATAAAATTTTGAAAGTTTATAATTAAAAAAATAACCCAAATTTTCTAAAAATTATAAAGGGTGACTTAGGGTATCATCGCCAGGTTTGTTCTCTTCGTCATGAGGGATTTATGCCGGTTAAATTGCCTGAAACTTGATCATATTCAATTTGGTTGGGAAGGATTTGATGCCAACTCTGAGTTCAACAGGTTTCAAACCCCCCCCCCCCCCATGACGAAGAGAACAAAACTGCCGAAAATACGTAAGTTCCGCTACTCTTCAAAAATTCTTTCAATATTTCTGAGCATTATTTCTGGAATTTCTTCCAAAGTATCTTCCTGGCTTTCTGCAAGATTCTTTCACACGAGATATCTGTTTGAGTACGTCCCGATATTTCTTGCAAAGGTTTTCCGATATACTAGAGATTCTCGCTGGATTCTTCCTGAAGATCCATCCAAAACTATTCAAAGTTTCTCCAAGAATGTCGTAGCCATGCGGTTAGAGTCCGAGTGGATGAGGGTTCGATTCCCACTCCGACCGATGAAAATTTACACGAGAATAGCTTCTTATCCGTAGCCACTCAGTGTTAAGTTTCGTTCAATCGGTACAGCCGCCGGCTGAAGCCAGTGTCCATGCCTTTTTAACGGTTTTCCGGGACAGCTATCCATAAACTATTGGATTTTTACCGATAGTTTTCCGATATTCCTCTTGTTTTCCTCGCGAAACTTCGTCCGCAGCTGCTTTCAAGATTCCATATGGTTTTCAGAATTCCTCCTTGGATGTCCTTAATATTTTTTCTCGGGATTACTATTATCTCGAACTTTTTTCGAGATGTCTCATTTTTTTCTCAGGTTTTTCCTGAAGTTCCTGTCGAGATTTCTTCAGTAACACTTTGCGGAGTTTCTCGCAAGAATTTATTTGAATTCCCTCGAATATTTCTCCATGAATTTCCCATAAGGTATTTCGTAAGTTATCTCAGGAGACATTCTGAGGAAAACCCGTAGAAGAATCCCTGAAATAACTTTGGGAGAAATTTCTGAAGGAATATCCAGAATCTCGGGACAATTTCTGGTAAAGATTCTGGGAAGAATTTTGGGAATAATGCACAGAATATCTGTAAAAACTCTCAGGTTGATCACAATAAGAAATCCGGTACAACTACAAGAAACAGCCTGGCTCTGAAAATATGCAAGAGAAGAATTCAATGAGAAATATCAGCAATATCTCCTGTAGAAATCCCAGAAGGCACTCTGGAAAAAAAATCTTAGGGGAAAATCCAGGGTATTTTAATTAAGAAAAGCTCTGAGAGACATATCATGACCAACATCGGAAGGAATCTTCTGAGAGAAGTTCCAGGAGATACTCCGAGAAAAATCTCAGGTAAAACTTCAAATTAAACATCGCAAAAACTTTTAACAAATTCCTGTAGGAGACCAGGAAGAACATCTCGAAGAAAGCCCAAAGCAATGGTTTGAAGATATTACAGGAAAAAATCAAAGAAATCTCTTGAGGAACTCTTGCAGTAAATTCGTGAAAACTCCTTCAGAACTCCTTGGAGAAACTTTAGTAGGAACCCCAGGAATAACTTCTTTAGCACCTCTGAAAAACGTTCTGTGAAGATCTTCTGGGGATGTCCCAAGAGGAACACCGGAAGGAATCGGGTAAAATTTTCGTGAGGAGTGCCGAAAGGAATTCCACGATTTATCCCGACAGACATTCTTATAGAGTATTCGGAATAAATTCTGGTAGAAATCCTATGAAGATTTCTTTGAGCAAAACACTGGAGGAACTCTGAGAAGAAATAGCATCCCCGTGAAAAACTCCAGGAGAAATCGGTTGGAATTCAGGAATCCTGGAAGGAATCCGGAAGTATACCTTTCCGGAAAAAATCAAAAAGGAATACCAAGAAAAATAGCGTCAAAAATGCGGAATGGAATTTTATAAGAAATCCTGGGAGACATTCCAGGAGATATTGTTAAAGAAGTTCCAGAAATAAATTCTGACGGAATTTCTGGAAAAAAATCCTTGTAGCGAAATTTCTATATGGATTTTTACTACCAGGTTCATACGACCCAATGATTTTTTTTTTCGGAGTAAAATTTCCCTGAGTACTCAAGAAATTCCATGAGTATTCCAGGTTTTTCCCTGTTAAATAAAATTTCCTGAGGATTCCCGGTTTTCCAGGTTTTTCCAGGTAGTAGACACCCTGAGACATCTTTTCTCGTAGATGTCGCTTTAAATAGATGTACCCTTAAATAATACATACTTGCCGAATTTTTGTTTCTTTTTGCCGAGATCAGCACAATAAAGTAATGTTTTAATGCCGAAAATCAGTATAACAGTCTCATATTGATTTAAATTGAAATCAACACTCAGATAGCTCAGTCCGGAAAGTAAAAATACGTGTATACATAAAGACATCCCTCACGCGGATATAATTACATTTTATACATTATTTTATCAAATAATTTATTCAATAATCTCAATCTTGTACAGTTACACCAGATTTGTTTTTTGAACTGGTCGGTTTTTGCTATTGCAACAGGATCAAAACTGACTAAGTTATAGCAAAAAAACGGCCCGCGCAAAACAAAAAGCAGGTGCATTTTATTTTTCCGCTCTTACAAATGAAACGATCATTTCACTACCCACATCCAAAAAAGCGCTTCAACATACGACTTCATCGATCAAATCACGCGAGTCGTTGATGCGCACGAAATAGGCGAAAAAGGATGTGAAAACAACATGCGCACCCTCATTGAAAACCTCATGCACTATGGCCTATCAAACTTCCCTCTTCTCATCTCATAACTGATCGCATCCGATCGCATCTCACCTTACCCACTATGGTCACAGCCTTATCCTGTATTTGTATGAACAGTGCAAAGTAGTGGATTACCTGTGCTACCATGGGAAAGAGAGGGTTAATGTTTTAATCTTAACAGAATTGAAAAGCGGTGATGGTACGCGGTGCTTCAAGCGACCCATTTTACTCTATTTCACCCTATATTTATAATTTTAGTGAACATATCGCTCTAAATCCAAAACTGATATTTTTGTGTAGTAATTTCCACAGGATTTCCACTAAAATACTAAATTTCCCCGGAATCCCTGTCACGATCCCCCGGAATCTCTCTCAGGATTTCACCGGTATGCCTGTTAGGATTCCTGTGGAAATCTTGTTAGCTGTAAGATTTCTTCCACAATTTACACTGCATTTTTTTTAGCTGGTACCTATTCAGTAAACTTTGCTGATTTTTTTTGTGCTGATTGCATTCAGCAATATCAATTACTGAAAATCAGCAATTTTTCATTCAACTTGCTAAACCATCCAGAAATTTTGACAGTTTATCAGCAATGTTGCTGAAATTCAGCATTTTATTTTGCTGATTTTTTGTGCTGGGAGCATTTTACTATTTTTTTAGAATTCTTTCGGAGTTGCTGTTGAAATTCATTCGGAATTCCTGTTGAAATACCTCCGGAACTACTTTTCGAAATTCCTGTTGGAATTCCTCCAAAATTCCAGTTAAAATTCCTCCGAATTTCCTGTTGGAACTCCTCCTACGAAATTCCTGTTAGAACATCTCCGCAATTCCCGTTGGAACTCTTGCAGAATTCGTGATATCATTCCTCCGGATTTCCTGATAGCGTTCCTCCGAAATTCCTGTTAGGATTCTTCCAGAATTCTTGTGAAGAGTCCTGCGAAATTCCTGTTAGGATTGCTGTAAGAGTTCCTCCGCAATTTTTGTTACAATTCCTCCGGAATTCCTGTTGGATTTTCTCCAAATTCTTGTTGAAATTCCTTTGAAATTCCTGTTAGAAAGATCTTCACTGGAATTCCTTTTAAAATTCCTCCTGAATTCCTTCTAGAACTCTTCCGGAATTTCTATTAGAATTTCTCCGGAATTTCTGTTAGGATTCCTCCGAAATTTCTGTTAGAATTCCACCGAGATTTCTGATAGGATGCCTCCAGAGTTTCTGTTAGAATCCCTCCGGATTTCTGTTAGGATTCCTCCAGAATTTCTGTTAGGATTCCTCCGGAATTTCTGTTGGGATTCCTCCGGAATTTCTGTTAGGATTCCTCCGGAATTTCTGTTAGGATTCCTCCGGAATTCCTGTTAGGATTTCTCCAGAATACCTGTCAGGATTTCTCCGGAATTCCTGTCAAGAGTCTTCCGGAATTCCCGTCAGGATTCTTCTGGAGTTTCTTTTCGGATTTTCCTATTATCCCTGTCATGATTCCTCTTGAATGCCTGACAGGATTCCTCTGTGTCCCTGTTTCAGGTGTCCCTGTCAGGATTCTTCTGGATTCCCTCTTAGGATTCCCCTGGAAGTCCCGCATATCATCACGACGATCCCATTCTGTAAAGCTGATAATGTCAAATTTGAACATTACTATAAAAAAATATCAGTATCGGATTTAGAGTGATATTGTCACTGATATTATAAATATGGGGTGTAATGAGGTAAAATGGGTCACTTCTCGAACTCAGCACCGCATACCATCATCGTCATTCAATTTTGTAAAGATTAATAAATCCAGTTTATCCATTACTATACAAAAAAAAATCATCAGCATCGAATGTAGGGGGATATTTCCATTAAAATTATGAATAAAAGGTAAAATCGACAATGATTTTTCATAAGCGCCTAACTGACTTGATCGATTTCTCTTCGTCGACTCTCTCTTTCGCTAATAACTTGATCACAACAAACAAAATCATTATTCTTTTTGTTTCTACAGCAACATGTAGTCGTCTTCTTCGCATTTCAACCAAAAAATCTTTGGAAAACTCAATGCACACTCTGTGATAACACAAAGAGAGGATCGATGAAGAGAACTCGATAATGTCAGTTAGGCCCAAATGAAAATTCAGTGTCGAAATAAGTTAAAATGGACCTCTTCTTGGCATAAGCACCGCATGAAATCACTGCCGTCCAATTCAGTACAGATAATTACATCAATTTTGTAGAATATTCTGCAAAAACCTAAATTACGGAGATCTGTTTGTCAAAATAATCAATATAGGGTAAAATAGGGTAAAATGGGCCATTATTCAGACTTGTCACAGCATGATCCCATCCTCATTCAGTGCTGAGAGCTGATAACATCTGACTTGTCCAATAAAAGCTAAATTTATTGCAACATTTGAAGCTATAGACGTTATGTGCATCAATACCACTAATATAGGGTGAAATGGGGTAAAATACGCCATGTCTTGGACAAAGCGTAGCATGATCTCATCGTCATTCACTATTGTAAATATGAAAACATGAAGAATTTTCGTTCATGTACAAAAAAAAACTTAATCAATTGAAGTTAAAGACATATATTCATTACAACAATAAATTTAGGGTAAAATAGGGCAAAATGGGTCATTTATTGGGCTCAGCACTGCATGAACTTTTCTTCAGTCTCTTCTGTAAACATAATAATATCATATTCGTCAATTTATATACATCAAAATCAGCGGCGTGGACAGTTATGGAAGTATACTCATTTAAAATGGCTGATTTAGGGTAAAATTGTCGGCAGTACGACATCTGTTCCCATGTCTATGGACGGCCATGAGAGAGGAGAGTAAATTGTATTAATATATTGTTCCCCAGTCCATTGTTAAACGTCCGTGAATATAGAGTATAATTGTATCGCTACGTTTGCCACTGATTTACGCGGTCTCCGAAAGTACCCCGGGTAATAGTTCTGTCCCCGCCGGTAGTGACACTCCTGGTGATTCCGCTGCCTGAATCTGTCCGTCGTGACTCTGTTTGTCCTACAAAAATGAGGCAAACTGAACAGACCCCCAGACCCCTTCTCGAGGTCTGCACAGAATGAAACCATCACCATTCGATTTATCGGCAAATTTTCCATGAAAAATGCATCGGTTCGAGTTTCAAAACCAGCAGTTTCTAAATAAGTCCGAATACGGACCCGTTTCTGCCCACTGTGCACTGCCTCAACATTAACACCACTAGATCTGCCTCTGTTTCTACAAGCAATCATGTCGAGCCTATCCTCCTCGGCTGTCTCCCTCTTCATAGAAGCATAAGCTTCCTTCACTGCCGTACAATCGATGCCAATGAGATCAATAACGTCCGCAAAGCCTAAGAGCATGTGCGTGTCATTCCATTGCACGCAGGACCTCCCAATCGTTTCTTCGAGTGTCATGTCAAACATTAAATTTGAAACGAGGTACACACTTCGTCTGTGATCCGAATCCTCAATTTTGATCCATCCAGCCAGCGTTACGCATATCATATTGGATGGAAAATAGCAGAGAAAGCAGTAAAACACGTCTTTACAGGTCGAGGTAACAAACTGGTGTGATCTTTATTCATCTCCTTTTCCCTCTTCATTCATGCCCCATTGCGTTACACTAATGGTCCATTCACACTGTCGATTCGATGAATGCGTGATGCTCAATGGCACAGTGCTGCCATCACTCCTCCTCATCGCGCTGAGATCGTAGACCAATCCTCTCGCGTATGTTCTCCAGCTTCACCCTGTTCAGCGGTTTTGTTAGTATGTCCGCCAACATGTCCGCCGATGGGCAATATGTCACATTTATGTTGCGTGATTCTGCCAAATCCTTCACGAAGTGATATTTGGTGTCCACGTGCTTAGATCGCTTCAGTCCTGCGTTCTCGTCCAACATCTTGATGCAACTTTGGTTGTCTTCGAAGATCTGCACTGGTTTCTGTACAGGCTCCCCGAAGTCCTTCAGTAGCTTTTTGAGCCACAGCAGCTCCCGGCAACTTTCAGCTAACGAAATATACTCCGCTTCGGTCGATGAAAGTGCCACACACGCTTGCTTTCTGGCACACCACGAAATCAAGCCACCACCCAAGCGAAATAGGTAGCCCGAATTCGATTTCCGGTCCTTTACATTTCCGGCCCAGTCTGCGTCCACGTATCCCTGAAGTTCTTCTTTGCCGGCTCCTAATACCAGCTTCAGCTCGCTTGTCGCCTTCAGGTAGCGCAGAACCCTTTTCGCTTCCGTCCAATCCGCATTCGTTGGTTTGCTCACCTGCCTCCCAAGAATCGACGTACTTATAGCGATGTCTGGCCGGGTATTAACTGATAGATACAGCAAACCACCGACGAGGCTCTGGAACTTGTCATTGTTCGGTAGACTCTCCAACTCCTCCTTTTGCTGTAGATATCCGACGATCATAGGAATTCTTGATACCTTCGCATCCGCAAGTCCAAACTGTTCAACCAGCTTGTCGATGTATGCCTTTTGGTCCAAGCAGTAGGCGTTACCTTCTTTCGTCACTCTTATCCCCAAAAAATGCTTCACCTCGCCAAGTGTTGTTATTTGAAACTCCGTTGCCAAAGCCTTCAAAATCCCGTCGTATTCCTTGTCATTGGAGGTGACGACCAGCATATCATCCACATAGACGAGGATATACACTGTGCTGTCGCTCTTCTTCCGCACAAACAGGCACGGATCAGCTTCCGCCTGCTTGAAGCCGAGTCGCGTCAGAACATTTTTCAGCTTCTCGTTCCAAACCCTGGCTGATTGCTTCAACCCGTAGAGGCTTTTGCGCAACCGATAAACCTTGTCACTTCCAACTCGTAGTCCTGGTGGTGCCCGCATGTAGATGGTCTCCTTCAAATCGCCATTCAAATATGCCGTTTTCACATCAACATGCCTTACCTTCGTTCCGTCTCGCCCGGCGACGGTCAATAGAGTACGAAGCGTCACTTGCTTCGCGACGGGGGCGAACACCTCGTCGTAATCCAGGCCGTACCGTTGTGTGAAACCTTGCGCCACTAATCTAGCTTTATAAAGTATTATTTTACCTTGCTCATCCTGTTTCTTCTTGTAGATCCAGCGGCATCCGATCGTCTTGCTTCCTGGTGGGACCGATGTCAACTCCCAAGCCTTGCAATCCCGCAGCGACTTCAGCTCGTCGTTCATGGCAGCCTTCCAGTGATCACTCTCAGGACCACTCACCGCCTCCTGGTAACTACGAGGCTCGTCCTTCTGACACTTAGCTAACCTGCCATTCGCCATATAACGTTGAGGTGGAATACCTTTCGTTGACCTTGCTGACCGACGAGGTGTACCTGCGAGTTGCTCCTCCTGAAAGTGGTTCGACTCCTCCTGGATAGGAATGATATCCTCATCTCGGCAAGATTCTTCACTTCCACTGGCATCTTCATACACGCTTTGGTCTGCTGGATCATCGAAGCCACGAACCAAATTTTCGCAAGATTCTTCATCGAAACCACGGAATTCTTCTTCATCGCTATCTTCGTCCGGACCACCATCTGATTCATCGGACTCTTCATCGGACCCGTCCGACTCCTCCTGTTCCACGTTGCCAGTTGGCCTTGCCGGCAGCTCGAAGAAATCCTCAGCGATCGCATCTTCAACCTTCTCATCCGACTGCAAGAAACGAGTATCACGACTGAAAACGACTTCGTTTGTCTTCAAGTCGATGAAACGCCACGCTTTATGCTGCTGGGAATACCCAACGAAAGTCATTTTCCGCGCCTTCGACTGCAGCTTCGTCCGCTTCTCCTTCGGGATGAACACGTACGCCTTTGAACCGAACACCTGAAGCATGCTCATGTCCGGTTTCGTCCCGTACCAAATCTCGTAGGGCGTCTGCTGTACCGGCTTCGTTGGCAGCATATTCTGCAGACAGTTTGCCGTGTTAACCGCCTCGGCCCAGTACCGATAGTGCAATCCTGACTCAATGATCATGCACCGAGCCATTTCCACGAGCGAACGGTTCTTCCGCTCCGCGACTCCGTTCTGCTGCGGCGTGTATGCTGTCGTGAACTGCTGCTGAATGCCCTCCTGCTTGAGAAATTTGACCAACTCTGCGCTGCGATACTCTCCTCCTTGATCCGATCTAATGATCTTCGGAGCCCTTCCGAACTGCGTTTTCATCAGACGCACGAAATCCCGGATAGCATCCACCGTGTCCGACTTTCTCTTCAGAATGTACAGAGTGGCATAGCGGCTGTAGTCATCGATTAGCGATAGGAAGTATCGATGACCACCAGGTGTAGCCGTATTCATCGGCCCGCACAAGTCGGTGTGGACCAAATCCAACACTGCCTTCGACTTCCGCTTTACCTTCTTGGGGAATGGCAGCCTTGCCATCTTCCCTTCCAAGCAGGGTTCACAAGTAATTTTCACTGAGCAGTTACGTACCTTGATGCCGGTTGCCCAACCTTTGCGCTCCAGATCCAGAATAGCTTGAGGATCACGGTGTCCCAGCTTCCGATGCCACTCGTGTATGCAGTCCTTTGCATGGCACTGTCCCGAAACCGCATTCGCTCGTTCCACCATTTGGAGATGGTAGAGGCCCTTGCTTGACGGTGCAACAGCAGCAATCCTGTCGCCGTTCGCGATCGTGCAGCCGTTCTTGTCGAAGATGACTCTCGCTCCCTTCTGAACGAGCCTGCCAACCGACACGAGATTCATGTCGAGCTCCGGTACGAATAGAACTTCACTGAGCGAAATCTGCTTTTCGTCACCTCCGCCTCCGACGCAAGAAAATTCACACGATCCGACGCCTTTCACTACCGCCCGTTTACCGTCGGCAACTGTTACGGATTTCGGAGTGTCCTGCCGCGGTTCACTCAACGACACGAAATACTTCCGATTCGCGCACATATGCGAACTCGCGCCGGAATCGACAATCCACTCTTTCGTCGCGCACTCACTGGCAAGAAACGTAAACGCTTCCGATTCCGATTTGGCAAGCTTTGCCTTCGCTTGCTTTTTCGACACTTTCGTCTGTTCACGATGCCCACTCGCTTCTGAGCTACTGGCACCTTCTTCTTTCTTCTGCCGCTGCCACAAGATGCAGTTCTTCTTCTTATGGCCGGGCTTCTCACAGAAAAAACACACCACACTTTTCTTCTTATCGTCCGCTTTCAGAACAACCGAATCCACTGCCGATGGTTCCCGCCGCTTGAGCACTTCGTTACCCAGGTAACCACTAAGCATTTGAATAAGCCGTGTATCAGCCCGTATTACGCATTTAAACTGCTTGCTGCCCTACATAAGCAGTTCGAATGCATAGCTGCCTTGAGTTAGCATAAGCTGTGCTGCTCAAAAGCTTTCGGCTGTTAATTAGCATTTCAACTGCTTGAAGTGGTTTCACTTGGGAGCATACAGAATGCTTTTCAACTGCTCTTTAAATGCTAGGAGCAAAAAGGTTGGGAGATATGTTACGCATTTGGCAACACATTTTGTCTCTCTCTTACAGAGCCTATGCTTCTGTTTACAAATTTGTGCATCTTATTTGTTTCTTCATTTTCCCCTGCTCATCCAAAAGCACCAAAGAAAACATTATTGCAGCTGGATTGGATTGGGAACTTGGCCATCAAAAAATCCCCAATTTTTTATCATTTCGTCGGAAAATATGTGCCGAATAGGTGGATGCTTTGGTGGATCATCGGATTGTTTGAAAGAGGGAAGAAACAATCATATTCCTCAGATATTTTAAAGAAGGGATGGTAATGCTCTACCACAACGAAAAATCTCAATGAAAACAAGTTTTGGATGTTGAAGCTGTTATCGAATCATTCTTTATATTGGCGATTAAATCAACGCACGCCACCGGGACAGCTTTAGCATCGTGGATCAGGAGCAACAGAATCCGAAGCAGATATGATTAATCAATCTCCGGATCGTAAGTTCAAACCTACATCACTACAAAAAATAGCAAAAAAGTTCCACCTAGCACCGGCTAGAATATGGAAGGACGATGAAGCGGGGAAGCAGACTGAGAGAACGAGAAGCAGACGTCAATCTATTTTTGTTTATTTTTTGCTCGACGAGGCGTTACGCTTCTTTGACATTTCGTCATGACGTTCCTGAAGGGATAGCACTAAGACAGCCCGTTATTTTGCCAAAACCTGCTGTGAGGTAGCACTATAGGCGCATATACGGCTAATTAGCATTAAACGCCTTGTCGTAAAGGCTACTATAATGCTGAAGGAATGCTATTTTAAATGCTTACTGGTTACTTGGGTAATTATCTTCCCCTTCACTAGCTGCAGGGTCAGCTCATCATCGGCTCGGTTTTCTAGCGTCGTCGTCAGTGCATCGAACGAACTTGGCAAACTTCTAAACACTAGAACCACTTGAAGATCTTCGTCCAGCTTTGTTCCGGCATTGGCCAGCTTCTCGAACAAATCCTCGAACTCCATCAAGTGTTCTTCGATGTTGTCGCCGTCGTGGTACTCCATGTCGCAGATTCGTTTGAGCAGTTGCACTTTGGTCGTTAGCGTCTTCTTCTGGTGCTGCTTTTCCAAATTGTCCCACACTTCCTTCGCGGAATTCGTATTCCGGATGTGTCCGTGTTGACTTCTTGTCAGCAACAAACCGATCGTCGCGCGCGCTCGCTGGTCTCCCTCGTCCCAGGCAGCCACCGCCGCCGCGTTCGAACCGGAAGCATCCAGTTGCGGCTTCACTCCCGCCGAGACGTACTTCCAAAGTCCTTCTCTCACTAACAAAAACTCGACTTCCAACTTCCACGAATCGTAATTATCGTTCGTCAACTTCGCGATACCGATTTTCTCCATTTTGTCGAATTTAAAAATGTTCAAAACAATTCAACAAAATATCCACGACTTGTCTCTACGTGTTCACTTTGCACAAAAAAACAAAATGGCTACTTCACAGGCCCATGACCTATTGGATGGAAAATAGCAGAGAAAGCAGTAAAACACGTCTTTACAGGTCGAGGTAACAAACTGGTGTGATCTTTACTGCCGTGTGCAGCATAGTTGTCCCATGTTACAAAACAGCAAACCGAGAAAAATGCGTTTTAAGTTCCAGCCTTGTTTCCCTCTCTACGAACAAGTGTAATAAAAAATCAAAGTGAATTCATCAGGAGAGCGTTAGAATTGGTATTTATCATTGAAGTATGAACCAAAAATTTCATAGGTATTAAATTTACTTTAACTTTTTAAATAAAAAATCTGGTGGGACTGTAATGCCGATAAATCTAGCAAATTTCGGGATTTTATCGGCATAAGCTGTCCCATGTCATGCGAGATTTTCAGCATAAGCTGTCCCATGTTTCAGTTTTCAGCATAAGCTGTCCCATGTCGAATTTTTCAGCATAAGCTGTCCCATGTTGGATGTTATCAGGATTCCCGGAGAATGTCCAGGATTCACACAGACATTCTCGGCATTCCCGGCGAATTTTTGGAATTCATGTAGTATTGTTAGGATTTCTGGAGGACTTTGGGGAGGGAGGGGTGAAACGTACCATTTCATGAAATTGCCAAAATAACTTTTAAAAATCCATGTGAGTATTATCGAACCGGGCTCGACGAGTTGATGTTGTAAATCGATGTCCGACGCCATTTTGAAATCCAAGATGGCGGCTTCCGGATTCTGGAAATCCATGGAAACCCACGCAATATGGATATTTCCGGAACGGGTTCGACAAGCAGATGTTGAAAATCGATGTCCGACGCCATTTTGAAATCCAAGATGGCGGCTTCCGGTTTCTGCAAATCCATGGAATCCCACGCTATATGGATATTTCCGGAACGGGTTCGACAAGCAGATGTTGAAAATCGATGTCCGACGCCATTTTGAAATCCAAGATGGCGGCTTCCGGTTTCTGAAAATCCATGGAATCCCACGCAATATGGATATTTCCAGAACGGGCACGACAAGCAGATGTTGAAAATCGATGTCCGACGCCATTTTGAAATCCAAGATGGCGGCTTCCAGTTTCTGGAAATAAATGGAAACCTACGCAATATGGAAATTTCATGAACCGGCGTCAAATATCGATTTTTGAGTTCTACTCATCAAGTCCGATCGATAGATACCCATATTGCATGGTATCATAGCTCATACCACCATTACATGGCCGCCATATTGGATTATGGTACGCCATCTTGGGTTTCAAAATGGCGTCAAATATCGATTTTTAACATATACTCATCAAGTCCAATCGATAGATCCTCATATTGCATGGTATCATAGCTCAAAACACCATTCCATGGCCGCCATCATGGATTATGGTCCGCCATCTTGGATTTCAAAATGGCGCAAATATCGATTTTTGACTTCTACTCATCAAATCCGATCGATAGATATCCATTTTTCATGGTATCAGCTCAAAACACCATACCGTGGCCGCCATTTTGGATGATGGTCCGCCATCTTGGATTTCAAAATGGCGTTAAATATCGATTATTAAGTTCTACTCATCAAGTCCGATCGATAGATACCCATATTGCATGGTATCATAGCTCATACCACCATAACATGGCCGCCATATTGGATTATGGTCTGCCATCTTGGATTTCAAAATGGCGTCAAATATCGATTTTTAACATCTACTCATCAAGTCCGATCGATAGATACCCATATTGCATGGTATCATAGCTCAAAACACCAATCCGTGGCCGCCATCTTGGATTATGGTCCGCCATCTTGGATTTCAAAATGGTGTCAAATATCCATTTTTGAGTTCTACTTATCAAGTCCGATCGATAGATACCCATATTTCATGGAAACATTGCTCAAAACACCATTCCGTGACCGCTATCTTAGATTATGGTCCGCCATCTTGGATTTCAAAATGGGGTCGGATATTGATTTTTGACTTCTACTCATCAAACCCGATCGATAGATACCCATATTGCATAGTATCCGTAACAGATTCACCGTTAAATAGCAAGCACTCTGACGATTCTATAACATTCCCCAGAAAACCATTCCCCAGAAAACCAATCCCCAGAATTCCATTCCCCAGAATGTACCATTCCCCAGAAAACCATTTCCCAGAAACCCATTCCCCAGAATGTACCATTCCCCAGAAATCCATTCCCCAGAATGTACCATTCCCCAGAATGTACCATTCCCCAGAAAAAAATAAAACTATTGCTTTAATTCTGAATGGTTTATATTAATAGCTAAAAATCAAATATTTGTTCGTAAAAAATCACCGGAAGAAACATCCTGCCAAAAATTCTTATTTGACAAGAAAAACTTCGGAAATAAGCATGATTTGCCTTTACAATTTAGGCTAGGGCCGATTCAAATATGTCGTCCATCATTTTTCGGGAATTATAGACCCCCCCCCCCCTCCCCCCTCTGTCACGCTATTTTGTATACCTTATACATGGAGTGTCACACTTTTTCAGACCCCCCTCCCCCCTAAACGATGGACGTCATATTTGAATGACCCTCTATTGGTATAATTATTGGCATCGCAACTGCTTACTTTTTCAACATACATTTTTCCTTCTTTTCTGCATAGGCTGTTCTTTCGAATTGTACTTTTCAGTAAATTATCGGCATCAAAACTTCTTACATTTTCTACGTAGTTTTTTTTCCTTTTTTTCTGCATAGGCTATTGTTTCAAGTTACACTATTCAGGTAATTATCGGCACCACAAGCACAGGTGTTTAGAAATTTAGAAAAAATATGAAATAAATATAACAGCAATTTTAACACCGGTGGAGGCTGTAATGCCCATAATTTCCCGAAAAGTGCAATTCGAAAGAACAGCCTATGCAAAAAAGAAGGGAGAATCTATGTTAAAAAAGTAAGCAGTTGCAATGCCGATAATTTCTTGAAAAGTGCAACTGGAAAGAACAGCCTATTCAAAAGAAGGGAAAATTTTTGATAAACATATAAGCAGTTGTAATGCCAACAATTCTTATAGCGACTCAAACATTTTTTTAACGAAGAAGGAAACGTAACACTCTGATAATTGCCATCGTACATCGATTTAACGGTTTATTTGAAAATTTGAGAGTTGACCAACTGCCAATTCGCGGCGCTCGCATAGTTTTTGTTTGAGTTTGACGTTTGCTCACTACTGCCATCTAGTTGATGATTGGCCAAATTCATTCCTTTTAGAATTAAGCGAACCTATTTCCGAGACTAAAATTTAAATCGAAAAATTTTCGAAGTGTTACATCTGTTTGTCTGTGGTGACATTGTTTTCCTTGCGGCATTCAAAAGCCCAACACTGTTCCTTTTTTTAAACAAGCTTTTTTTAGAATTTAGGCAATTGGTACAATTATTGGAATTATAACTGCTTTCATTTTCAACATAGACTTTTCCTTCTTTGCTGCATAGGCTGTTCTTGCGAATTGCACTTTTCAGGAAATTATCGGCATCACAACTGCTTACTTTTTCAACATAGATTTTCCTTTCTTTTCTACATAGGCTGTTCTTTCGAGTTACAATGTTTAGGCTAGTTACAATCGGCACCACAAGCACAGATGTTTAGAAATTTGAAAAAAAATATATAATAAATATAACAGCAATTCAGTAACAAATTTTGAAAACGACGTATAATCAATGCTACACCATTGATTATACGTCGTTTTCAAAATTTGTTACTGAATTTAACACCAGTGGTTGTAATAATGCCCATAATTTCCTGAAAAGTGCAATTCGAAAGAACAGCCTATGTAGAAAAGAAGGGAGAATCTATGTTGAAAATGTAAGCAGTTATAATTTAAAAATTTTTACTAATTGCCTTAATTTTAAGAAGAATATTGTTTAAAATGAAGGAACATTGTTTGGTTTTTGAATGCCAAAAGGAAAACAATGATACTTTTTCCCTTCTTCATTAAAAATATTTAGAATTGTTGGCATTAAAACTGCTTATATGTTCACTTTTTCTATTCCATTCCACAGTATTGGAATAATGATGAAAGCCCTACTCATACCGCAGAAGCCTTTGGAGCGAATAATTAGGAACAGCCATTGGGATGGATCCCTCCAACCGTTTGCAAAGAAAAACGTGGTCAGTTGAGTTTTTAGTATCTTGTACACTGAACAACATCAGAAGAATATGCGTTTTCTCTGTAAATTTTGCACATCACTTTTAAAACGTTATTCATCGTAAAACAAGTGCTGCACAATTTTCACAAATCTATCAAAAACAAAACATTTTATAGCAACGCAACTAACAGTTTGTGAACTTTCAAGATAGGTTTAAAGATCAACATGCAACTGTGTACAATGGTAATTAAACGTTTGAACCATTGTAGAATATTTTTATGGATATGTATGTATGTATACATTTTTACCTTAATTTGTTACATATACCGTACAAAAAATAGATTTGCTCGTAATAACACTATAATGTTAAAATCCTTGCCTATAATACTTATGACACACATGTGATACAAGAATCACTGTACAATTGCGCTTGAAATGAGTGCCATACTGAAAATTCTCTCAGTTCAAGTCAGTCTTGTTAGAATTTTCTTGACACTGCGTACCGTTGTACAGGAATCATACTCGTATCACATGTCTGTCCGGGACATATCATTATGATCAACATTTTACTGTTTGTGTATCGAATTAAACTTTTTAGCAGAGTATATTAAGCTTTTCTGGGGAATGGTACATTCTGGGGAATGGATTTCTGGGGAATGGTGCATTCTGAGGAATGGATTTCTGGGGAATGGATTTCTGGGAAATGGTACATTCTAGGGAATGGTACATTCTGGGAAATGGTTTTCTGGGGAATGGAATTCTGGGGATTGGTATTCTGGGGAATGGTTTTCTGGGGAATGTTATAGAATCACTCTGACGTTTTGACCGCCATCTTGGAACCTAAGCCGCCATCTTGAATTCCAATACCCTTATAACCACCTCTTTAACAAACAAATAAACAAACATACAAATTTACATACACATTGACATACAATTTAACATACAAACATACATACATTGACTTTTATATATATAGATTGCATGCTTTAGAGCCTAAAACTCCATTAAACAGTCGCCATCTTGAATTTTGAGCCGCCATATTGGATTGTAGACCGCCATCTTGGATATTCTGGTTGCCATCTTTGGACTGGTTACTGATTACACCCTCCACTGGTTACTCATAGCTTACTCCAATTTAGCTTTAAAAGCTGAGAAAAAAAACATGGGATAGATTATGCTGAAAAATTGAACATGGGACAGCTTATGCTGCAAAATAGAACATGGGACTACTGCAAAATTGAACATGGGACAGCTTATGCTGAAAATTGGAACATGGGACAGCTTATGATGACAAAAATGAACATGGGACAAATTGACTTGATGTTGTTTTTATAGATTTTCCGAATAAAGTGTACTAACCGAGGGCAGCTTCTAAAAGAATACGTAAAAATAGACCGTTTGGCGAAAAAAAGTCAAAATCGACAAAATGTAACATGGGACAACTATGCTGCACACGGCAGTTTATTCATCTCCTTTTCCCTCTTCATTCATGCCCCATTGCGTTACACTAATGGTCCATTCACACTGTCGATTCGATGAATGCGTGATGCTCAATGGCACAATGATGCTCAATGGCACAGTGCTGCCATCATATCAGCCTTATTAGTTTCGTCGGAAAACCATGTTCGGACATTGTTTGCCAAAGCTCATTCATTTTAACTGAGACGTACGCTGCTTTAACATAAATGAACAGATTGTGAGTCTACAAGTTATGCTACCTACCTACCTAAATTTGTCTTCTGATGGTACTGTGCAGCAACTCCTTCGGTTAACAATCGTTGAAAACGCATGGTTCTTCTGTTTTTTGAACTCGTTACGTTGGATAACCTCGCCCGATGACTTAACAAATAGTGTAGAGTGACTAACACGGTGGAAGGTATGAACTACGTTTCTACTAACAAGAATCATAAGTAGCATGAACAAAATTCATCAATTGGTATATTAGAATACCAATCCTTAATACATCCATGGATTTGTTTTTCTTATATTTTAGCCTCCGGCAAATGTAATGACCAAGGGATCATTCCGCAAACCACCTCCATCCTTCACCACAACTCCGAGCGTTGAGTTGTCTCCGGTGTCAGTATCTCCGACTTTGGATTGCGGCAACGAGGATGCATCACATTGGTCCATCAATGTGGCAGAGCATCCGAGCTTTTTCCGACTACTTGACGATCTACGTTTATCTCCGGTGGACAGCAACAACCCGGACGTGGTCGATGATGTTGGCTCTAGTCAACACCCCGACGACCCGATAAGCATCATCAGAAGCGGCGAATACGTTTGTACGATTCGCAACCTCCACTCGGAAAATGCCCTACGCAAGACGTTCACCATTGCGTTCAACGACGATTCGGATATCTTGCCGGAGGAAAAGTCCCTGTCCTACATCGCGGAAAGCCTCGCCGAAAAGATCAAATCGAACACCTTGAAGCCCCTCGAAGAGCTGTATGATGCGCCACAATCCGTCAACACCAGCTTCATCCAAAGATTGCTGACCCAAGGCCCAGACTACAATCTCAACACCCAGGGTGACGATTATGATTCTGAAGATGACGACGAAGAAATCGATTCCGGTATGGACGAAACCATCAAACCGGCCGCATCGTACACCACCATCCGGTATCGGCATTGCAGTAGCGCGAAAGGATCCCAAGAACCGGTTCGGTATTCTCCGGGCTATTCGCCGATCCGGTTCTCTGGAACGCCGATCGTAAGAAACACCGACCAGATGACGTCCCGCTCGCCCGTCAGTTCGCCGGATCGGACAAAGGTAGTATCGGAGCGCAGGGCTCTGTATTTCGGGCATGAAATGTGATTTCATGCGACTTGGTTAAATGATCGTTATATTTTTTGCCGTTGATTATTTTATTACTTAAAATAAGAATAATTTTGTACGTGTTGTTGATTTTTTTGAATACATGTTGTTAATGTTTTAACTTTTAATTTTTATGCATCAAGTTGTGACAATATTAGGTTGACGTTTCCGGCGTGCATCAGGTACCTAGCGCATCAGATTCACATAGGTATTTATTATACCCTATTGTGGGTTGTCATTAACATTTTAATGGCCAATTAGTCTTGTAAAGATTTTAGAATGGTTCTAAGAATCTCTTCTTCGTTAATTTATTTACATCAAATTCAAGATAAATCTGAATCATAAATTGGCTATTCTCCATAATACAGTCACGCCCGATGCTCGCCAAGTCACGCTCCAGCTGATCTGCCCATCGTGATCTCTGCGTTCCACGCATTCTTGTGCCAACCGGATCTGTCGCGAACGCCAACTTTGCAGGGTTGTTGTCTGGTATTCTTGCAATATGCTATCGCCTAGTAAACCACTTGTTCGCCTAGTAAACCACTTGTTGGTGGCACTAAAGTGGCAACGGAGGACAACGCTTTTACCGAGGTTCTTACAGTTCCCGAACCCAAAGAACTGTTCTGGCTGTATCTTTCTCGCATCCATCCAAGCGTTAAACCAGAATCTATCGAAAAGTTAGTCAAGGATTGTGTACAATGTGAAGACCTTGTTAAGGTTGTGCCGCTGATCAAAAAGGATGCTGACATGAGTCGCTTGAGTTTCATCTCGTACAAAATTGGATTAGATCCTAAATTGCGTGAAATTGCACTGAGTGCAGAAACATGGCCTAAGGGAATTCTGTTCCGCGAATTTGAAAACGGAAACTCAAAAAACATGTGGTTACCTCGTCTGGACTCGCCGACCGTGACAATTTCTCCAGTGCCTGGACCATCTCAATACTCAACTCCAACCACGGGGGTCGAACCGATGTGTTGATACCAGACAAGACGCTATTATCGCAACCTAGACGCAGCGCAGACTATGTATTTTCGTCTTCTCCAAATAATTACCATCGCATCCTTAATATCCGGACACCGGGACGCAACTTTGCCGCCAGCCCTGAGGAAGCCTCTATTCCACTCACCGCAGTCGAGCCTTTCCTGCCAGCGACCTCCAGTCGTCCCGGTCCTGCGTGTGAGCTGGGAGATGAGGTCTTCCAAACTCCTGAAACCGGCAAGTACAATCAATTATCAAGTTTTGCATCGCCTGAAAGCTTTTCGGTTTCCAGACAAGCGGTTCCGTTACCCCTGCTACATCAAGCTTCTACTGTGATTCGCATCAATTCGCTACCGGGACGCACGTTTGCCGCTAGCCCTGACGAAGTCTTGGAGTCTCCCAATGCAGTCGAACGTTTCCCGCCGGAGACCATCAGTCGTCCTAGTCCTGAGATAGAGATAATCAACGAGGTCCTCCGAATTCCTAGTACCGCTTTGACCAACGTAGTCTCCAATACGACACCGGGACGCACATTTGCCGCCAGTCTTAAGGAAGCCCCTGATCCTCCCAACACAGTCGAGCCCTTCCCGCCAGCGACCAGCAGTCGTCCCGGTCCTGTGTTTGGGATGGTTGATGGGGTCTTCCGAACTCCTAGCATCGGCAAGTATAGTGAACCAATAAACATTGCGCCACCTGAAAGCATTTCGGTTTGCAGGAAAACCGCCGGTATTCCCTCCCGACAAACGACATCCGATACTGCTCGAACTCGTCACAGTTCTACCCACTGCTCAACTTCGACCAACGTAGTCTCCGATTCGACACCGGGACGCACAATTGCCGCCAGTCTTGAGGAAGCCCCTGATCCTCCCAGCACAGTCGAGCCCTTCCCGCCAGCGACCAGCAGTCGTCCCGGTCCTGTGTTTGGGACGGTTGATGGGGTCTTCCGAGCTCCTAGCATCGGCAAGTATAGTGAACCAATAAACATTGCGCCACCTGAAAGCATTTCGGTTTGCAGGAAAACCGACGGTACTCCTTCCAGACAAACGACATCCGACACTGCTCGAACTCGTCACAGTTCCACCCACTGCTCAGCTTCGACCAACGTAGTCTCCGATTCGACACCGGGACGCACATTTGCCGCCAGTCTTGAGGAAGCCCCTGATCCTCCCAGCACAGTCGAGCCCTTCCCGCCAGCGACCAGCAGTCGTCCCGGTCCTGTGTTTGGGATGGTTGACGGGGTCTTCCGAACTTCAGCTATCGGCAAGTATAATCAACAAGTTATTACTTCTCCACATGATGGCTTCCCGATTTCCAGTGCTGCGACCCCTCGGCAAATTGACCCCTCGGACATTACAGTTTACTACCAAAATGTAGGCGGGATGAACGGCCTCCTGGAAGACTACCATTTAGCTGTGTTGGACCAGTGCTTCGATGTCATCGTCTTAATCGAAACATGGCTAGACCCCCGTACTACCTCTAGCTGCATTTTTGGAGATGCATACGAAGTTTTCCGCTGCGATAGGAATGCAAATAACAGTCGAAAGGCTACTGGAGGAGGCGTCCTCGTAGCAGTTCATTCCAGGCTAAAAGCTAGGCTGATCGAGAACGATTCATGGAACATCATTGAACAAGTTTGGGTGGTAATCCAGCTTGGCGACCGCCAACTTTTCCTATGCGCGTTATACATCCCTCCGGATCGGGTTCGAGATGTGGATCTTATCGATGCACATTGTAACTCTGTCGCAGTTGTTACGAATATCGCAAATCTTTGTGACGAAACGATGGTGCTGGGCGATTTCAACCTTTCTGGCATAGCTTGGTTCCCAACTCACAGTGGTTTTCTTCGTCCTGATCACGAGCATTCTACTTTTCACGTCGGAGCGGTAAATCTTCTAGACAGCTACAGTACCGCCACTCTATTTCAAATCAATAGCGTTTTGAACGAAAGCAACCGTGTGCTTGACCTCTGTTTTGTGAGTGGTCGCAGTACTGCTCCTAGTATCTCGATGGCACCAGCTCCTCTAGTTAAGGTTGTTCGCCATCATCCACCTTTATTAGTCGCCATCGAAACAAATGTCGTTCGCGATTTTATCAACAACCGATCTGCTGTGTCTTACGATTTCCGGAGAGCTGATATACGTAGCATAGCTGAAGTGTTGTCTGTCCTGGATTGGGAGCTCATCCTAGATGCATTCGACGTGAACATCGCAGCGCAAACCTTTTCCAACATCTTGGGGTATGTCATTGATCGACACGTTCCAAAGAAAGTCGTACGAACTGATTTCAAGGTTCCGTGGATGACCAGTGATCTTCGATCGCTGAAAAGGACCAAAAAGGCAGCCCTTAAACGATTTTCTAAATTTCGCACTATGCCACTGAAACACTATTACGTAAGATTGAACTACGAATACAAGCGTTTGAGTCGTTTCTGCTTCCAACGATATCAGAGGAGAATAGAGCGACGGCTTAAATCGCATCCGAAATCCTTCTGGAGCCACGTGAACGAGCAGCGTAAAGAAGCAGGGTTGCCATCGTCCATGGTATTGAACGGCGTAATCGGTTCAACGCAAGAGGAAATCTGCAATCTGTTTTCTACAAAATTCGCAAGTGTGTTTGAAAACGAACAGCTTTCCACTGATCACATCGCCAGCGCAGCACGAAACGTTCCCTTGGCTAATCAAACGCTCATTATTACTAGTGTAAACGTGGACACTATCTCGAAAGCGGCATCACAGCTAAAAACTTCGTTCAAGCCGGGGCCTGACGGTGTTCCATCTGTCTTCCTGAAGAACAACATTGGACATTTGCTGGAACCACTTCGATTGATCTTTCAGCTCTCTCTGTCTACTGGCATTTTTCCATCGTGCTGGAAAACGGCTGAGATGTTTCCTGTATACAAAAAAGGAAGCAAGCGAGATGTTAACAACTATCGCGGAATCACATCACTCAATGCGGTAGCGAAGCTGTTTGAGCTGGTTGTTATGGGTTTCCTTAATGCGCATTGTAAACAATATATAAGTGCGGATCAACACGGGTTTACTACTGGTCGCTCTACAACCACAAATCTGCTGTGTTTCACGTCGTATATCACCGATAGTATGACTATGCGCACTCAGACGGATGCGATATACACTGATCTATCTGCCGCATTCGATAAGCTCAACCACGACATTGCGATTGCTAAGCTTGATAGACTTGGAATTGGTGGTAGCCTCCTGAGATGGTTCCGTTCATATCTCACAGAACGTCAATTGATAGTGGCAATAGGAGACTCTCGCTCGTCGAGTTTTTGCGCTACGTCAGGTATACCACAAGGTAGTCATCTGGGACCGTTGATTTTCCTTATCTACTTCAACGACGTGCATCTGGTTCTCAAAGTTCCTCGGCTGTCCTTTGCGGACGACCTGAAGTTATTCCTGCGTATCCATTCAACTACAGACTGCCGCTTACTTCAGGAGCAGGTCAACTGTTTCGCAGAGTGGTGTAAAGTTAATCGTCTCACCGTTAACCCTGAAAAATGTTCATGCATCTCCTTCTCGCGAAAAAAGCAATCAGTGCCTTTCGACTACAAGATATTCGACACGCCTATCGGACGAGTGCAGTGTGTTAAAGATCTGGGCGTGCTGTTGGACTCGCATCTAACATACTCTCACCACATATCCTTTGTCGTAGATAAAGCATCGAGAACCCTGGGTTTTGTGTTCAGAGTTGCGAAAAATTTCACCGACATTTACTGTCTGAAAACGCTCTACTGCTCCCTCGTCAGATCAACGCTGGAATACGGATCAGCAGTCTGGAGTCCTAACTACAATAACGGCACTGAGCGAATCGAATCAGTTCAACGTCGATTTATCCGATACGCGCTCCGTAGGCTACCATGGAGGGACCCGCTTCGCCTTCCGAGCTACGAAAGGCGGTGTCAGTTGATTGATTTGCAACCTCTGCGTGTACGAAGGGATGTTTGTAGAGCCTTGACCGTGGCCGATACTCTTCAAGGGCGAATAGATTGTGATTCTATATTACGACAAGTGAACATCAATGTTCAACCACGGCTGCTGCGGAACAGCTCGATGCTGAGGCTTCCACTTCGCCGTAACAATTACGGGATAAGAAGTGCTCTACTAGGTTTGCAACGTATTTTCAACCGTGTGGCATCAGTCTTTGACTTCCATCTGACAAGGAACGTAATAAAGCGAAGGTTCACTGACTTTTTCAATAACTTGACATAATTTTAAGTAGGAAATATTGTACACATGTGACTCGCAATGTAATTTCTGTTTGTGATTTGTGACATTTTTAAATAGTTTTAAGTTCTTAATATCATTGGGACTACAGAAAGTCTGTTGATGTAAACACAAATAAATAAATAAATAAATATGCTCTGTCCATCGTATTCTTCCGGCTTTGGGCACCTTCTGGATGCTGGGTTCGCCGTAAAGCGCAGCGAGCTCATGGTTCATCCTTCTTCGTCACTCACCATTCTCCTGCACACCACCGAAGATCGTCCTTAGCACGCGTCGCTTTACTTTACAACTCCGAGTGTTTGCAGGTTCTCCTCAAGCATGGTCCATGTCTCGTGTCCGTAGAGAACCACCGGTCATATCAGCGTCTTGTATATGGTGCACATGGTGCGTGGGTGAATCTTTTTAGACCGCAACTTCTTCTGGAGCCCATAGTAGGAACGACTTCCGCTGATGATGCGCCTTCGTATTTCACGGTTGGCATTGTTGTCAGCCGTCAGTAAGGATCCGAGGAAGACGAATTCCTCCACCACCTTCAAAGGTATCCGATGTACAGTTCTGCCACCGTTCCAAGTGCTCTGACAATAATGTCACACACAAATTGACCGGGTTTTGTGAAAATCATACCCCCACCGTTGAGCCCGACTCGTCGCATTACATCTTCCAGAGTGATATGGAAGAGTACCCGAATAAAAAATACAGTAGAAAAACAGAACGTTGTATTGTAACAGTACTATTTAAAACCATATTTTTACAATAAACACCACTGTAAAAATAAAAAAATACAAAAACAATAAAATGTAATGTAGACACCATACAGTAAATTGTAAATAAGATTTTTACAATATACTATACGGGTTGTTAAGTACCGTAACAATATAAAAAAATATTTTTCTCCATATATATTTTTTTGCAAAACCATACATTATATTGTAAATGAATTGTTATAAATACTGATACGTGGGTTTTAATAAACCGTACATTGTATGGTACACGTATGGTTTCAAACAATAAAATGTACCGTAAATATATTGTTTCTAATTGTAATTTCACTACTGGTTATACATTTAATCAAATGGTTTTGGAATGGTTCTCTTTTGTTATGTTGTATTTTTTACATTACATAAACCATATAATGTTATATTTTCCTCCTGTTAATGGCATCTTAGGATTACTAGCATTTTGAGAATGCGCTTTGGGACTTCTCCAGAGCGTTTTGGATACCCCTTCATATATTGGATCACCCACGTCTAAGTCTGAGTCGAGGTCTGAGTAGTCTCTGATTGCATTAACAGTTGAAGCTTAGGCTCCCATGCCCCACGAGCCAGATAACCGGGTTTCGCAAACTAAGCATTATTTGTGGCAACACTTTGAGCGGCATGATGGAACTATGCCGAGCGCGCTAAGTATTATTAGACCACTAATGTAGTTGCATGAAGTGGGTGACGAGGTACATAAGTATCATTACAGCGTGCTTAACCGTTATTGCAATATTGAGGCTCCAGTTTGACTAAAGTTTGAAATACATAACAACTAATGAGAAAACTGTCAAGTTTGATTCAAATATAAGTTAGGTTAAAGAGCGGACCCGCAGACGAACTTATATCAGAAGTGGTTTTTGGTGTCCAGTTCAGTCCATATGTTGAAGATGGCTCTACGTCATAGATAAATCGCATTTGATTCGGTTGTGGTAGAAGGCAAGTTCACATGAGAGAAGGGAAGAAAACTCCCCTAAACGCAAATACAGCAAGAACTGCGAAATGATATACGGTAATCTGACCTAAATTCGTATTCCTCTCATCGCACTTTACATACCTAGTCCGCCATATCTCGTGGATCTGCTGTCCTTAGGACACCTGGTTTACCACTTATTTAAACATTTAATTGACTTTAAATAGATGTTTCAACTTAATCACTTTTTTCTCTTTCCTTTCCTTTGCAACAAAAACGTCACGAACATCAACAAAACAAAGCACGGAAAAATCTAAAACTGAATAAATAATTAAAAATGCACGGAAAAACAATATTTCGGAATAGTGAATGGTTCAAACGTAAGAAAAACAGTATAATATATTGTTACATAAAGATCGGATGTAAATGTATAGTAGCTACAATGTGCACAGCTTTTGGCAAACCATTCCATTACAATACACTATATTGTAGCTGGTACACTGTGTGGTACAGGAATGGTTTTCACCAAATACCCTATAGTTAGTTTTTATCCGGGTAGGCATGAGGAGAGTCAGTCACCTTGTCGCAGTCCTCGGCGAGATTCGAATGAACTGGATAGTTCACCCGAAACTCTTACGCAGTTTTGCACACCGCCCATCGTTGCTTTAATCAGTCTAGTCAGCTTCACAGGAAAGCCATTTTCGTCCATGATTTCCCGTAGCTCTGCGCGGTCGATACTGTCGTATTCCGCTTTGAAGTCGATGAACAGGTGATGCGTTGGGACCTGGTATTCATGGCATTTCTAAAAAATTTGCTGTACGGTGAAGATCTGGTTCGTTGTCGACCATTCGTCGAGCTCATTCGTTCTAGGTAACAGACGAAGGAAGATGATCTGGGATAGCACTTTGTAAGCGGCATTCAAAATAGCGATCGCTCTGAAGTTCTCACATTCCTAATGGTCGCCTTTCACTCTTCCGGTAGCTTTTCGGTTTCCCAGATCCTGTCTACGGTGCAGACAGGTGGCCAACTTTTCTTGGCCCATCTGGATGAGTTCAGCTGCGATACCATCCTTGCCAGTTGCTTTGTTGGTTTTGAGCTGGTGAATGGCATCCTTAACTTCCCTTATGGACAAACGTCTTGAAATCCCGCTTCAACAGTGCATTAGAACTTCAGACACACAAATCTCGAGAAGCAAGCTTCAAACAACAGTGCATTTAAGTATTCTGTTCTTGCTCACTTGTAATAAACTTAAAATAAGAATATCAGGTGCGCTGGTTTTGTTTACAAAAAGATTTGTGCGCTCGAAATCGTGAGTGGGTGCCAAAGTCGGCCATTGTGGCGGCCATTTTGGGATTCTAACAAGTCTGTCCTTATAGTGGAAGTTGGCTCAATTCCGTCCTCTGCTGCATTGGCATTGGCGTAAATGAAGGGTCGCCAGGGAAGCTTGACCCCCTCCAGAATAATCAATTTCAGGCGTATCTACAATAAATGATCGATTTCTCTTCATCGATTTTATCTGAATTTTTTTTTTCAGGAATACGATCCGTGTTCGGGTGATCTTTTGATGTTTTATGGTGCAGAACAACTAGGACTAGCATCTAGAACAATAAGAATAACTGATTTGCCGGCCAAGTTATTGACCAAATAGAAAATCGATGAAGAAAAATCGATCATTGTAGATTTAAAAAAAATCACGAGATTCAGGCGAAAAGTATCATTGGACACCGGAGCAAGAAGGTCACCCTTTGATTTACCTATGAAACGAAATGAAATAGGCATAATCGATGACTGATTATCCTTCTCCACAGTCTTATTATGTAATATTCATCATATTTTGTATTGAAACTCCTCAATTGAGCTAAAAAATTGCTGAAAAGATTGCTGCATCTTGGATCAGGTCAAAAATTATAATACTGACATCGCCCAAAATAAGGATTTTCAAAGGGCTTTTCGTATTTCTTTAGGGTTACCTATTCGAAGTTGAAAGCTAGTTTACAATAATTTCAAATATTTGTAGTTAAATACTACTGGCTGTGCCGCCTTTTTGCGAAAATATGCATTTTAATGCACTATTGACAATTCGGGGCAAAAAGGACACTTCCACCCGGGGCAAAAGGGTCACTCTTTAAATCGCACTTTGCTTGAACATAACCTTGAATCCAACTGTCAAACAGTTGTTGTTGTTGTTGTGATTTCGAGTGGCCGGTCGAGGATGGTTCGAAGGTAAAAGTGGATTTCGACCCGGAAACAGTGACCATCCGCTAGCAGGATCGCGGAAATTGAAACGGTGACCGACTCCGGCATGCCGGTAAAGCGAGCAGCCACCCAGCACAGAACACTGATTAATTAGGTATGTGTCCTTTTTGCCCCGGTAGAGTGGCCTTCTTGCCCCGGCCCATTTTTTCAATGAAAAAACAACCGAAAGAAATGTTCATGTTTTGTGCACTTTCATCATATGTTCCATATCAATTCAATTTAGTAGATAGTAATTGTGTGGTGTGTGCCTGTTTATGGACCAGGCTAAATATGGACCAGTTTAATGCCGTGTTAGCTCGGTGTGTTAATGCAATAGAGTTAATAAACTATAGAGGACGAATGTCGCTGCTGTTCCCTTTGTTCTCGTTCGCAAACATCCCGGGTATCTGTCTGTCAAACTGCATACTTTTTCGCTTTGACACTTATATCCCTCCCTATCTTCGCCAGCAAGAGATGTTGCGGTGGCGACGCCAGCGACATTCTCCCTCTATAGTTTATTACCTCTATTGTTAATGCCCAAGCTCCGCACACTCACTGACTGTCTCAGTCAGTCAGTCGTAGATACGCGAGGCAATCGGTCGCATAGAAAGCCACCGCATGCCGGGTGATTGCGAGCAGTGTTCCACAGTTTCCACAGTAATCTACATTACACTTTACGTTCGATAAACGCTCGATTTACTGATGTTTTACCCCGTAATAGTTCACACTGCTTAAGGTGACCTTCTTGCCCCGGGCCCCCCTATTTTCTATGGAAAAGATTTTTATGACAGCAGATATTTATATAATTAAATTAATCAATTATCGATTTTTGCGGCTTAACCAGCCGAATGGAAGTTTTACTTTATTCCAAAAGCTAGACTTTACATATACTGGCGTGAGTGAGAAATGGACAAATTGAGGTGAAATTTGCGAAAAAGTTACTCGTCCTCTCGGTGAGACTCGACCTAGGAGTCGTAGGAGTCGTGAGTTCGAGTCTCACCGAGAGGACGAGTAACTTTTTCGCAAATTTCACCTCAATTTGTCCATTTCTCACTCACGCCAGTATATGTAAAGTCTAGCTTTTGGAATAAAGATATTTATAGTTCAAAATTGTAAAAAGAAAAACAAATAATTGAGATGAATAACATATACTTTCGAAGGCACATTCAACAAATCACTTTAATATTATAGTTGTTCAAAATTTCAAAACCATCCGCCTTCAAGAGCTGAATCCCACCTCCAGCCTCTGCAGATAATCCTTACGGCATTGCATATCGTCACATGGGCGATTGTATGGCAACCAGATAGGTTCACCAACAAAGTACCGCTTGGCACGAATGTAATTCTGAAATAGTAAAAAAAAAAACAAACCAGAGGTGTTAAAATATGAATGCAAAACAATTCATAGTGTTTACAGCACTATCGTTACCTTAACATCCAACGTGAACCGATGGTAGATACCAGCAGGAATGACGATCATGTCCCCGGCCGTAACTTCGATGCGAATCCAACGATCGTCCTTTCCACTGAAATAAGATGACACTCATTAGGATGCGTTTTTTTCATATCGATTAACTTTTCTTTCAACGAGGCAGTGAATTTAGAATATAATAAAAGTTAATTTATTTGACATGACATTTCCAATCCCTGAATGAGAGCGAATTGACTTTTTGTCACCTCATTCGGCTTGCCTCGCCTCACCCAACTAGCAGAATAAGCTGATAGCTTCTTCAGGAATGTGGTTCGAAATTAAGAGTTTTATTTTGTAGTTATACTTAATGGAGAAACTGAAAGGTTGATAGGTATTGTGATCTTGAGAATCTTTGGACCAGCCTTACTTAACAATGCTGAAAAAATGTTTCAAAAATAAACTTTCTCAAACACACGCTACAACTAAAAACTACATTAGTTGGATAAAGGGTGCTGGCAAAATCGAGTTTTGCAACAAGTTGCGTATACAATTTTGTTCAATAATTTTCTCATTATACAACTCAAATGAGTTGCAAAATGAACATTATGCAACTATTTTTTCACTATGCAACTCGTGTCAGTTGCATAATAAACCAGTGCAGAAAAGTAGGTCATTATGATACTGAAATGAGTCGTACAAAATAAAAATAATTGATACTGAATGATAATAAGAGATGATTTTTAGCACGGGTCGTATAATGAGGCTGTTCTTTCTATACATTCGGATATTTTGTTATGATTACTTACTTGCGAACATCAAAATACCCGGAACCATCCAAAACAAACCGAATCTCTTCGTCAGTATGCAGATGCTCGGTAAAGAAACTCTTCAGCTTGTTTTCGTAATCGGGAAGGCACTTCTCGGAGCAAGTGATTTCGTCCTCATAGCTGTAGCCTCGTTTCTTGCGAATGCCTTCCAGCACACCGTCCGAATCGTATGTCGGGACGTTTATCTACGAATCGAATACAGATGAAGAATTGTTCTTGAATGCAACTGAGCTGCTGCTACTGACCTTGAAATACTCTACTCCAGTACTGCTGAAGAGTTCCTCCAACGTCAGGAACTCCGGCGGGCTGAGATGATGTTCCAACCGCTGATCGGTGGACTCGTTGTCCATGAACCAAGCTCGAACCATGGCGGAAAGTGGAAGGGTCACAGATTCACAGCTTCCTTATCGTCAATCAATCGCCTACCTACCACCGGTTGAATGTGAATTAGAACGTACATACGTAAAGTAGCAAAGAATGGAATGTTTCTGAACGAGCTTATCAACAAATATTCGACGAGCAGATACACATACAAGTTACTGACAATATATGTACAAATTTACAGATGTATGTATGCAAGGGGTCGTTCACAAATTACATAGGGTAAACGCTCCCTTAGTGGAGGTAGTACCAATAGTGGTGGTAGTGGCAATTTAGCACGTTTTTGACCAAAAAGCTCGCAAATAACATTTTTAATAGATGCATTATACATAATTAATGACATTTGTGCTCATTCTGCGAATGGAGTGACGTGAGAAAAGTCGGAGTCGTATATCGAGATGAGGAATACCGTCTCGAATGAAGTGACTTGTCGTCGTCAAATGGAGAGTCACCTCATTCGCGTCGAGATTCCCGAGCAAAGCTTGACAGCAAATTGATAACTAATTTTGATGTTGTGATATTGCAAATTATGATAACTCAGGTTGTTGTCATTTTGGTCGTTTTAACGGTTAAAACATCAAAAATGAGAGCAGAAAAGTGTTCCCGTTACAGCAAGTTGAAAACAATTCCTGCCATCAGTGATATCAAATTGATAACTGTTTTTGCTATCAGTGCGAAAAAATGGAAAAATCGTTAAATGTGTAGTTTTACGAATGATATGAAAACTTAAATGCAATATGTTAATTGCACTGATGGTATAGCATTAGTTGTATTATACAAAGTCGTCTAGAAGTTTTGAAATTGGTTAAAAACTTTAATATTTATAATAAGTTGAAGTGACAGCAAAACGAAATCAAAATTAGAATTCAAGTTGAATCAAGACAATCTGATATCAAATTGTGATATCAATTTGCTGCTGATTACAAATCGTGTTTTCGATTTGATATCATTTTGTTGTAAGACTTTGCTCGGGTTTCTCACCTCGATATACGACTCCGACTTTTCTCACGTCACTCCATTCGCAGAATGAGCACAATTAATTCAGTTTCGTGTTCAGGAAATGTCGAAAAACCTATTTTAAACAATTATTTTCCTTAAATTGTTTACTCCCTTGCACCTAGAGTGGTGGTAGTGTTCCTATAGTGGTGGGTCCCATAAGAATTCAATGGGATGCGCCACTATAGGAACCATGTACCTATAGTTGGTGCAAGTGAATTATTAGTTAAAACTGAAATAAACGATGGTTTTTACATTTTTTCTAGCAAATTTAAATGAAAAACTACCGATTAGCGTTTTTAGACTTTTTATTTTATGGTAATAGGGTAAGAAATCAAACTTTGAACTAGTTAAATTGTAATCTTAATTTGAACCATTTCAAAATTCATTAAAACGAAGTACTTTTCAGCCAAATATTGTCCCGAGAAAGATGTTAAACAGCTTTCCGTAGTATAACCTGATAACATGGACTTTAAAAGCATTGAAAAAAGCGTTTTTTTCATGGAAAACAGGCAATTGAAAAATCACTGTGATTTCACCCATTTCCCCCCAGAGAAAGCACATTTTCGGTGCACTCGTACAGCTCATGCATTGTATCAAACGCAATATGTGAACACGTCAAATGAAAGCTTATTTATCGTAGAATCGACCAACCGAATAATATTCCGCATTATTTGTCATAAAATTATCAAATTTAAGTGATTCTTACTTGGAGAATGTTATCTTAAGTTCTTCTTCTTCTTCTTCTTATTTCTGGCGAGCCGACACCGTTCGGCATCAGCTCTAGTTTAACGTCCGCCTATTTCTGGTACTAAGCCTAAACACGGACGGTCAGGGAGACATCCACACACACCTGACACCCTACATATCGAACCCATCAACACATGGGCCGGGACCTACGGCTTTACTTCCTATCCGAGGGAAGGCGTGATCAGATATTTTTGTCTCAGAAATACCGACGGCGTCGACTAGGATTGAACCTAGACCGACTGGGGTGAGAGGCAACCACGCTTACCACTACACCACCGACGCCGCTGTTATCTTAAGTTGAACCATTTGTAATCTAATGTCGTTTTCGTTTTTGATTCAGTTCCAACCTGGGTTGGAACTGGATGAGATCACAGTTTCAACCCCAACCCGACTTTGGTTTCGCTTGTACTAAAGTTTGTTTAACGTTTGTTTGTTTACACATTTTCCGCCAATCCAGTTCCAACCCAGGTTCAAAAACGAATACGACATAAATTTGAACTAGTAAACGGGGGTGAGCTTCTAGTGTTGGCCTGTAGATTGCGCTAGTGGTTGCTTTGTTTACTCTTGGGGGATGAAAAATTCCAAATTTAGTTTCCAAATTCCTAAAGAATTTCGAACATTCTGAGTTAGGATTTCACTGCCTAATGAAAAATAGGTATGAGAATTAGCAGATTCATTTGATTTTTCATTGTTTAGCATGGAATTGGCTGTTTTGTGAGTTGCTCGAGCTGCCGCCGCCAGTAGTTCAAATTAAGATTAAAATTGGTTCAAATTATGATTACGATGGTTCAAATTAAGATTAAAATCATTGTTGATGAAACATCAAATATTTCAATGAAATTCGGTGCAAATACAAACTTTTTACCATTTAACAGAAAGCTTATACCCGTGGCTTTCATGTACATACGATTTTGCCGTAGTAAATTATTTGCATGTGGGAGAAAAAATCACTTGAAATTTGCACTGCTTCAGAAAGCCGCAATTTGGTTCAAATTTTGATTACCTACCCTATCAATTTTATTTAATTATTTTACTACAAGGAGCTACTAATAGCACCACTATTGGTACATTTACCCTAATTCGACTATTCTTGCGCGATGATTACTTATTGCTGTTATCAGTTTCGAATAATTCAAAATCAACATATCGATTTGGACAGGTATGGAAACATTAAGTAATTTTCGTATGAACCAGATCCTAACGTGTGTTGCAAAAATAATCGTTATACACCATGCTATTAACCCTTTCGAGACTGAATTACTTCCCAACTAACATTTTCAGCGCTATTGTCGGGCCGCCACCAAACCGGACTTCGCACAATCAAGTCGCGACGCAACCCAACTCGCGACGTTTTTGAATCATGTTAAAAGTAGTGCGCATCCTTCCCGTTGTTGTTAGCAACACAGCGCACTAGATGCGAAACAGATGCGACACTTGTGGTCCAAAGAAATGGCAATTTTTGATTGAATGTCTGTCCTGATTCCAACCGGATAGACAATATAAGCTTCAGTCATTTGCTTTCTGTTGTGTCCCCATCGAATTGAAGCAGCCAACGCTGAATAAAAGGGAAGCTAGTCAAATATAAACCATAAGCTAATACACGGCTGCAAAACAAGCTCCATACAGCTACCAAACTCGGTTTTCAGAAATTGTCACTGGGGCTGTCTTTACCGCACTCTATTCCAACTCCGGGAGATGTTCCAGAAGATATGAAAACTTCGATCAAATCGAATAGGAGTCGCCACTAATGAAACAGCTGCTACTATACAATACAATTCGTAATACTGACAAATCCACAAACCAGCAGTGTTTAGAAGACCGTTATGCGATATCATTACAGCTAGAAGCAGTAATAAAGAAACTGTTGGTAGACCAACACGGCTTGTCGGCTGTGAACATTATTGTCAAAACAAACTTTAAGTGGTACCTATATATAGCTACTACAAAAATACTTTACAACTATCCATCTATGTGCTGTGAAATTATTTGAGGTGCTTTTATTGCACTTTAATCCAACTCCGGAAGATTTGCCGGAAGATGTGCAAATCGAATAAGAGTCCCAGCCAATAAAACAGCTGCTTTTATACAATACGTTTTATAATGATGCCAAATACACAAAACAGCAGCGCTTCGTATGGCTGTTTGAAGAACACTCCCCATTTGGGAGGGGGCACCCTATTTTGGGCACTTGCTGCTATAACTCCAAAGCCAATTTCAAACCGATTGACTCAAGGATTGACTTCAATTTCTGAACATGGCTAAATACTGTGCGTATCTGATCGTGAAAATCAAGTCAATCGGTTCAAAATTGACTGAGTTATAGAAGCAAGTGCCCAAAATAGGTGCTCTTTCCCAAATGGTCCCAGACCCTATATGGAGTTGGGTTTAGCTTAGTTTCCCAGACAATTTTTTCTACATATAAAAAAAATGAATTGACATGAATGACAGAAATCGTTTCATATTGTATCCGTATATTAGCAAAAGCGACCAACTCCACACCACCATACGGTGCTGTTTAGGTGTAGGTATATGTCGTTTATTATTCATCCAGTGTTATCAACACAGTGTTCTGTGTGCGCTTGTATCATCCAATTCTCCAACCCAAACAGTTTGTATTTGGTGCAATAAGTCTGCCGTTTGTGGCACCTAATTATAGGGTCTGTGAATTCCGAAGCCACGAACGCCACCACCAGCGCCGATAGGTTCAGCAGATTAGATAAGCAGAACTTTGGTCTCGTTTAGTTCAGCCAAAACCGACCGGACAGGTAAGCAAGCAGTCAAATCTATGCGACATTGCCATTTCGATGCACATCGCCATTCGTCTCTCTCGCAGTAGGCAGTGTTTTATAATATCGTACTCGTTTTACAACTTGTAGGAAGTTCAAGGCCTGCTTGGTTCGACTGCTCCCGCTAGGGTACCGCCAGAACAAGATGTCGCAAACCAAGAAGTTTGGTGATCTGGTCGGTTCCATCGACGAGGGAACCAGCTCGGCCCGGTTCATACTGTTCCGGGCGGAGACCAGCGACATTGTGTGCTTCCACCAGAAGGAACTCCGCCAAATGTACCCCCAGGAGGGCTGGGTCGAGCAAGATCCGAAGGAGATCCTGTCCGTGGTGGAAGAATGTATCGAGAAGACCATCGAAAAACTGCGGGAACTGGGGGGAAGTCCATCGGACATTGTGGCTGTCGGTGTTACCAATCAACGGGAAACAACCATCGTGTGGGACAAAACGACGGGGGAACCACTGTACAATGCCATCGTGTGGCTGGATATGCGAACGTCATCGACCGTGGATCAACTGCTAGAAACGGTTCCCAACAAGACGCGGAACAAGAACTACCTGAAACCGCTGTGTGGATTACCCTTGTCACCGTACTTCTCCGCTGTCAAGCTACGCTGGTTGATCGACAACGTTCCAAAGGTGAGTTTTTAATTAGGTTTTAATCTATGTCGTAGGCACCGTGCTGTCGTAAAAGGCAGAAACAATTTTTATCTTATCGTAAATTTGGAATTGGTATGATGTAAAGTCACACCTCCACAACTTAGTCAATCAGTTTGTTTTACAGTATTAAACTTTCACGAGTACCTATCTAGATATTTTATAAACTCATGAAAGCAAATAAAACCTATTATTTTTTTTAAATAAGCTTTAACATATTTCTGGCGTAACGTTTGAAAAGTGCATAGGGGTAGTAGGGGCAATATGACCATACGGGGCAATATGAGCCACCCTAAATTTGGCCTTATTATCAAATTTTGTTCTGTTCAAAGGCTTAGGATCTTTTATAGAGTGCTTCAATCATGTCACACTGTAAAAACCGTACCAAAATTCGATTCTGAAATGCAAATATCAATGAAAATGTAATTTTTTGCTACGAACGCAAAAATCATATAAGATTTAAAACTCCAAAATAAGCTTTTAACAGATAACTCCCAACTGCCCAGGTAAATATTCCATTACAGTTGATACTCCTACTATTACTGAGCAGTTTGTGAGCAAGTGTGCATTTTTTCGAAACTGAAATTACAATAAAACAAGAATTTTCCGAAACCAGTCTCTACGGGGCAATATGGTCATACCTGCTCGGACCAACATGATCGGTTTTATTTTGTAACCTAATCTCAAAATTTTGCTGTCAAAACATGAACATTATCTGCAGAACCATGGTTCATTACTGGTGTGAGGTTACAAGCGGCGATCGGAACGAAAAAAATGGTCACATAGCAGCCTGAACGCCGCCAAGACACAGGCGCCACTACAGAATACATCCCAATCTCAAACGTTGAATGAAACCGGATATTTGCGGTCTTCGCTTGGAACGATATCCTCTTTGGCAACGGCCAAGGAAGGTTGTTTTAGGAATTGTCCATAAATGACGTACATTGGAGGGGGAGGGAGGAGTTCTTGATATAGTTACGGTATGTGAAAACAAATTACAGATGGGGAGGGACTATAGAAAATTAGCCAAAAATGGTACGTAATTTATAAGTGCTCCCTTACTGTGTCTCCCTTCGTCCGTTCAACCTCAGAGTGTGAGAGATGGAACCAATGCCATCGATGCCATTCTTGGATTCATGCCTGTGATGGAAACATGTGCCTACGTTGAATCAAATGTTGCGTTTGAAAAATGCGATGAAATCTGCTTATGTTTCTTTATTATTTTGAAACGAAAACAATCGAGCTTGTATATCCCTGTGTATTGATCCCTGGGCTTTGGATCAATATTGTCTAGGGAAGAGTGTCTTCTGAGGGCCCTCTTGTTTCACTTGTTACTAGTGTTGTTGAACCATATTTCTTTATTACTTTATTGTTATTTTTTCTGATATAACAACATTAGATTAATGGGTGCGACAGGAGTGACCATCAAAGCCACTTATGTCGCAGGATAATTCGATCCAATAGCCAACGGCTTCCTCAATGGCCGACTGGGTGCGTGCTTTGGGTGGCGGATTTAAGCAAAGGAAGGGGAATCATACTTCGATTGACTTCATCGGATAAAGTGCCATCCGATAAGCGTTCTTGAATGAATCACCTTCCATCGTCTCGCAGTCAATATTGAATTTAATAAAGCGAATATGTAAATGTTAAAAAACTTAAATACTAAATCAATTGTATTACAGATTTGTCCGCATTTCAACTCTAGACATTATTTTTATTACTGTATTAGCTTCAATATTTAGTTATAAAGTTTGAGAAAGAGTATAGCTACATGACTGCGAGACGACGTGGACCACATTGAGGAAATAATTAGTCGATATAGGGTAGTTGGACCATTAGGGAGGGGCCTCTATTTTGGGCATTTTTCTGCTGTTGCTCGGCCGGTTGGACTGGTTGACTGTATTTCTTTTGCGCGATGAGATACTTGCATTATCTACCCGAGCACGAGAATTTGGGTCAGTTGGTTCGATGTTGATTGGGTTGTGCCAGGGGAATGCCTGAGATTGTTGCCACTGCCCAGATAGTTCGGCTTCCTAATCAAATGTTAAATTTTTAAAGGCCCAGCTATGCTGCAAATACAAAATATTTTATTTTCTTGCAAATTAAATATAATTAAAACTACATGAAATTATGATTGATATTCGTGACGATTTTTTTTCCTGTTTGATCACATACACACTAATACTAAAACAGTTACTGCTATTATTCATAAACATAAACACTAAACACATAATAATTACTAATCCATTTTTCCTTCTTTGTTTTTCTCTATAAAATTTTGCATGGTTCGCATCCTTGCGGAACCTGAACGGTGCATGAGCACAAGCTTTTTCAGATTAACATATGGAAGATCTTCGAAAGACAACCAGAAGCTAACAAACACAGTCTATGGGGAAGTATCATCGACATATGTAAGTAAACAAATGTAAAATACTCTCCATGGAACCTGAATTCTAAGCGTGCGAAGGTAAATAACTAACATACGGCGGGAAACAATAATTTATCAGGAAACTAAGTGGATGGAAAATTATTTTTCGCAGTGCAAATGAAAATTTAACTAAAGTTACGCGTACGAATGAATAACTAGTTTTCAAGTAGTTTTCTGCTTTTCAAAAGCTCTAATTCTCTTTTTTTTTTGCAAACTTGTGGAGCTTTTGCAGCCGAATAGCATTGATATTGTCAAGTCCGTACTAACTCCCGGCCCGAGTTACACTTAGTACACACTTAATTGTGCTTATAGTTCCGAAGCTAACGCGTGATCAATGACTTAAGATGCTTTGCTGACGCCAATGCGTCTCGACATGACACCTACTTCTTTGACTAAGCTGGACAACATTACTTATGTATGACATGGAAAATATTTCTACGTTTTTAAATGTTGGTATTATATGAAAAGTGAGGGAGTATGACGTGTTTTCTACAAGAAAAACTAGTAGGACTTACAGAACAATTCGAAGATTTAGCCGTGTATTGCCTGGATCTAGGAGCAATTTCTGTTAGGTGCGAATGTTTATTAGTTATGAAGCTAATACGTTATCAATGAGACCAATTAGTCTGGACATCTTAAATAATAACCTGTAATAAATGACGCAAAAACATTATGACCAGCAATTACTGACATAATGAACATAACTACTTGGTATAACACTTCAATAGAGTAGAGGCTACATATTTGATATGGGGCAAAACAGTAACGCTACTTAAGTTTGGGAATCTAAGGCAACTAACTGACAAATTGACAAGGACCTAACATACAGCAGGGACCTTACTACAGAAACCAATCTCATGCTTTCTACCGTATTTGCATTATTGTGTCTCAAGTCTAGTCCAATACCTTTCCCCAACCTATATCATTACCCTTCCGATGGTGTTCATGTGGTCCGCACGGACTATTACGGCCATTACCCCTCCTTGATCTTCGGCATTGGATTGACTTGCGCGCTTATTGCCCCACCAACTGCTGCAAAATGAAAAAAATGAAAATGAAAATGAAAACAATCGAGCTTGTATAAAATACACTAAATTGTTGTTAAATAATCATATTGTTCTATTTCTCATTTGTTACGAAACATTGTTTAAAAAAACAAAAGAGTTTTAAATGGTGGCTCATATTGCCCCGCCTGGTGGCTCATATTGCCCCGTATAGCTGGGAAACTCATGAAAATCAATGGTTTTCAAAAGTACTTCCCAACAATTAACAACAAGTTTTTTTCATAATTTATCGACGCAATATGAAGGGAAACACTCCTAAGCGTGGTTCAATTACATTAAAATAATTATTTATTGAGTTTTTCTGTGCATTTCAGAACGATTTCCTTAGGTGGCCCATATTGCCCCGATCACCCCTATTTGCTTCATGTTTCTTCCCTACCGTGGCTTATCTGTATCCACCCACGCACATCAACACCCTTAACAGACACCTTGAAGATGATTGTACTTAAAACCCTTTTAAAAACTACTAGAGGGTCGCTTCGGACTATGGCTACGTTATAACCCGGTTTTCGGATAATAATCTTGAAAGGCTTCTGGTCTGCTTCATGCACTAGACTCGACTGAACCCTGTATTGTATTGCATGCTTATTGAACTCTCAATCTGAGAGTTTGGTCCATTAGTCCAGCCTAACTGTTATTAAACCGAAGATTGCTCTTTCTGATAAGGGTGTTCTCGTGCGTGGTTAGATGTAGATCAGTAATCGAGATACACATTTGCGACCCAGCTCGTCACTAGCGTAGTTAGCTTCAACAAAAACTGACTGGTGGATAATCTCGCTCGATCTTGATATCCAGAAAGTTCTTTCATATCAGTCATCAAAGAATTTGAGATAAGCTATTTCTTGATACTCATTTTCATTCTTGTTGACGTTTTCACTTTCAAACGTAGATATTTGATTTTGCCTGGCTCTAGAGACTTCAGTTCATTATCGATTGCCTTCTTCCATCCGACTCGCGCAAATCGGGAATCCTGCGCTCCCGACCACTGGACCTCGCAACAATCTCGTCATAGATGTTTCCATTGAATTGTGGTAGGAGCGCTGTTGCACCTTTACACTGGTTTTATAATTTTCTGGTATATCGTTTCCAGGTTTGACTGCTTCTCTCGCTCTTCTTCGTTGGCCTTGACAGGGATTGGTGTAATTTCTGGGATGACTAACTTCGCAAATTCATCTTTCTCCGGTGTTTTGAATGGAAAACTTGATTCATCAAACCTTACATCGCGCGCTACGAGCACTTTTAGTTTTTCCAAATTTCACAAGGGATAACCAGGCAACGTAAAGATTGCTCTCATTTTCTTCGCAATCGTTCGGCTGGATCTTTCTGCCACTCCGTTGTGTAGCCAACAGTTGATTCCATTTGGATGCTCTGCTTCGTGTAATATTCGTGCTGCTCGCTTGAAAATATTCTCTTCTCAGGTCGCATCTTAGGTTTTCGATCCAAACTTTGCCGTCGCCATAACTTCATACACCTTGAAAGTATTCCAAGACTTTACATTTCGCTTCATCAGAATCAGAATCAGTCGTCGATACGGTACAAAGTACCCTAGAAACAGAAATAGCTGAACTGTTTCTTAAGCTGAAATTTGCTTAAGAATAGTTTATAACACACCCTATTACTGCAAACATGTTTCCTGGGTACTGAAACTTATCTGCTATCCTCGGTGTTATTCCGCCACATGTATCCGTATGACCACGCTCCGACGGTCTACATAGTCGACTATTGTTGAACGTTAACCAGACCATTTTGCTCTAAACACAGCACTCATAAAGGATTCTATAACATTCCCCAGAAAACCATTTCTCAGAAACCCATTCCCCAGAATGTACCATTTCCCAGAATTCCATTCCCCAGAAAGAAAATAAAACTATTGTTTTATATATATCACCATTGTTTTATATATAGGGTAAGTGTGCCCATCGTTGTGGTATTAAGGTAAATTCATTTTAAAAACAATGATCGTACCATCTAATGAAGGGTTGCAAAACGTTAGTTGGTTTTTTTTCTATCCAAATTTGCTTGGAAAAATATAAAAACTATCGTTTCTCTCTGTTTTCGATCATAAATCGCTTACCACAACATTAGGCACACTGTTCCTATTATGGAGGTAAAATTTAATTTTGGTTCCTATTGTTGCGGTATCCCATATCAGCAGACCAGATCTCACTAGGCTGTAAGCAGCCGCTACCGAGAAACTTCATTCTGCGCCTGTATAACGCACCACAGTTGCACAGTAGATGTTCCGAGGTCTCACTTTCGATATTACAAAAGCGACAGATATCATTCTGTACTTGGCCAATGTTTTTCAAATGATATCTGCTCGGACAGTGGCCAGTGTATGTACATAGAGTTCTCTTGTTGAGCTCTAAAAGCTTTTTAGTTTTATTTGCATTTGGGTTTATAAATCTTTTTGACTGGGTACACTTTTTGACAGCCAACAATGATACTTGTTTTCCTTCTTCATTAAAAATATTTAGAATTGTTGGCAGTTTTAAGCTTATATGTTCACCTTTTCTATTCCATAGTAGGGTAAATGTACCAATAGTGGTGCTATTAGTAGCTCCTTGTAGTAAAATAACACAGCGTAACAAAAATTAGCTTTTTGTCTGTCTCAAGAGCAAACTTATGTGTCTCCGACAGATTTTGGGCCGCTGAATCCGAATCCGGGCTCAGATTTGCTCTAACACGTCACATTTTTGAGCTATACCTCAATTTATAGGGCAAAATATGCGATTTTGGGCTTTTTTGACTGCAATCCATTAAGCAAGGTCATATTTTTTTCAAGCAATCAAAAGGTTAATTGGTCAATTAACATCTAAATCAACGACTCATGCAAAATATTTCGTTTTACCAAATCGAATTTGATAGTTTTAAGCGATAACATAAATCGATACGATATTTCCCATACAAGTCACCCTCCAAAAGTTGCATGCAAGTTTTCATACTAACATAAAATGTTTAAATCTATCAAATTTGATTAGGTAGAACGAAATATTTTGCATGAGTCGTTTATTTATATGTTAATTGACCAGTTAACCTTTTGATTGCTCGAAAAAAATATTTCCAGGCTTAATGACTTGCAGTCAAAATCGCATATTTTGCCCTATAAATTGAGGTATAGCTCAAAATTGTGACGTGTTGGAGCAAATCTGAGCCCGGATTCGGATTCAGCGGCCCAAAATCCTTCGGAGACACATAAGTTTGCTCTTGAGACAAAAAAAATGTTGCGCTGTGTAATTGAATGAAATTGATAATACCACAAAATAAAAAATCTGAAAACGTTAATCGGTAGTTTTTCACTAAAATTTGCTAGGAAAAAATGTGAAAACCATTGTTTATTTCTGTTTTTGCTAATAAATTACTTGCACCAACTATAGGTACACGGTTCCTATTATGGAGGTAAAATTTAACATTGGTCCCTATAGTGGCGCATCCCATTAAATTTTTATGGGACCCACCACTATAGGAACACTACCACCACTATAGGTGCAAAGGAGCAAGAAAAATAAGGAAAATAATTGTTTTAAATTGGTTTTTCGCCAAATCCTGAACTCAAAACTGAATTAATGTTATTAATTAGATATGATGCATCTTTTTAAAATGCCATTTGCAAGCTTTATGGTCTAAATAGAGCTAAATTGCCACTACCACCACTATTGGTACTACCTCCACTAACGGAGCTTTTACCCTATTGGAATAATGATAAAAGCCCTTCTCATACCGCATGAATGAAGAGCCTTTGAAGCGAATAATTAGGAAAGCCATTGGGATGGATCTCTCCAACCATTTGCGCAGAAAAACGTGGTCAGTTGAGTCTTTCCGAGTAACTCAAAAGTTTTCGACAGAAAAATCTTTTCAAAACTGAACAACATCAAAAGAAAATGCATTTTCTCTATTTTGCACATCACTTTCAAAACGTTATTCATCGTGAAACAAGTGCTGCAC